>NW_006769620.1:3282798-3290447 GCF_000442215.2 Lipotes vexillifer | reverse complement strand
GAAGAGCAGAATGGATTGTTTTTCCCATGTGCAGATTTTTTCCCGTCAATTTTTAGGTGTGTAATACATACATGTCCATTGTGGAAAATGCAGAAAATACTTTAAAAAAAATCAACTATAATACCCTAAAATTGGAAGTGTTTTGATGGGGATGGACAGGGCTGCCACATACAGCTGCACAGCTTGTGCACTGAACAGCCATGTTTGGTGGCTCCAGGTTGGCAGCAGGGATGATGGGAGCAAGTGCAGAGGCAGGAAATTCCAGGCTGTCTGGAATGTACTCTACGGAGTCTCCATTGGCCGGAGCTGGTGTACCCATGTGTGGAAAAGCTGTGTGCAAAGGCAGGCTGGGGCTGCTCAGAGAGACTCAGTGCCATCAGACACCCCTGGCCTTGATATGTCGATGGGGACCTATTGCAGGTTTTTTAGCACTTGAGTGATGTGACTTAGTGATGCTCTAGAGAATGGGCAAAGTGGATTAGAAAGGAGTGTGAAAACAGCTGCTGTTTGTACCGAGGCCCACTTAAAGGTGTTACCTCTTCCAGGACTTCCTGAGGCAGAAGGGGGCCCTCTTGGTCCCCTCTTCCAGAAGCACTTCACTCAGTTACATACAGCACGTTTCATGGAGATGATTTTATTTCTCTTCCTCTGTCTCTCTCATAGAATGTCTGTGTATTGGGGGCGGGGTGTGGGTGAGGGGAAGGAGTGTCTTAAAATCATATTTCTGCTCTTTTTATCTACCAATATGTAGCATACACAGTGTCTGCTAATAAGGTCCTTGTTCAGTGACAAAGCAATCGTGGTAACTTCCAAAGTAGAAGAAGGTGTGGTGTGAATGCAGGATTTACATACATAATCCAGCACCTTTTGTCGCCAGGCAGGAAATGCAACTGATAAAGGCCCCTGGGTGGGGACTTTGGACCCTCTTGTGGCAAGGGAAATTTAAAGCTGTAAGAAAGAAGAGAGTCTGGCAGAAAGATGAGGGCCAGGTGCTGAGAGAGGGATTCAGCTGGGAAGTGTAGAAGGAGGTCCCTCTTTGGGAGCAGCAGCCAAGGAGAAGGCTGATGGAAAAAACAGGAGGTTGGGAGATGGATAGTTGTGTGGGCTTGGGGGCAAGTCCACGCAGTGGAGGAAGGCACCATGTGATAGCTCTCGGCTGGTTTGGGAGTAACATCTTACTCACCTGGAAAGGAGAGGCAGTCAGGGGACCAGGACCAAGAATCATTCCCAATGTTGCCAGTGTCTCTTCTGTCTTTGGGGTGAGGGGCTGTAACAGGAAGAAGTATTTGGAACCCGTTCTTCTTTGTTGTCATTCCAGAAGGCTTATCACTACATGTTTGTTTTCCAGAGTTAACACCAAAAGACCAAAAATGATTTTGAAATTGAAGAAATTTCTACAATCTGTTTATGACTATATTAGGAAGAACTCATACCTGCTAAAGGAGAGATTCTACTGTCTTATCTTTTTTTTTTTTTTTTTTTGCGGGACGCGGGCCTCTCACTGCTGTGGCCTCTCCCGTTGCTGAGCACAGGCTCACGGACCCAGCCGCTCCGCGGCATGTGGGATCTTCCCGGACCGGGGCACAAACCCGTGTCCCGTGCATCGGCAGGCGGACTCTCAACCACTGCGCCACCAGGGCAGCCCTGTCTTATCTTTTGATGAAATTGGGGAAAATGTGTGGGTGGGCAGTCTTCTGTGAATTCATGTATTACTGATATTCATCTGTGACTTTTATGAACAAATGAGCAGTTGCTACACAATTCAGCAGGCGGTTGCTTTAAAACCACTGCTGCCTGGCAGTGACAGGGAGGGAGCTACAATGGCAGCAAGGCTTATAACTCAGTTCATGTTGGTGGTAAATGTTATTCTGAATTGGTGAGGAGGTTATTACCCATAGTAGCGAGAGACCTACAGACATACCTCACTCTTTGTGCTTTGATTTATTGTTCTTCGCAGATAGTGCGTCTTTTACAAATTGAAAGTTGGGGGCATCCCTGCATCAAGCACATTTGTTGGTGCCGTTTTTCCAGTAGCATTTGCTGGCTTCATGTCTCTGTGTCACATTTTGGGAATTCTTGAAACATTTCATACTTTTTCTTTGTTACTATGTTTGTTATCATGATCTTTGATCAGTGATATTGTTGGGACTACAACTTGCTAAAGGCTCAGATGATGGCTAGCATTTTTTAGAAATAAAAGGTTTTTTTTAAATAAAGTATTTTAAAATTAAGGTATATACATTCTTTTAAGTCATAATGCTATTGCACACTTGATAGGCTACAGTATAGTGTAAACATAACTAAGTATTGGGAAACCAAAGAATTCGTGTGAGCTGCTTTATTGCGATATTCACTTTACTGTGGTGGTCTGGAACCACACCTGCAGTGTAATATCTGTGGAGTGTGCCGGTACTCTTTTGCTAGCCGAGCTGCCTCTTTGGGAGTTAACTGTTAAGCAGGATTTCCATTGGAGCAATGATGGTGAGTGAGTGTAGTGTCATTTTGGCATTTCTAGTTTCATAGTCTGACTGTTCTTGTAGTATAGATGGCTTTCTTTCTTGGAAACTGCATAGTAATACCATGCTTTGTTTTAATGTTTTGAAATAGTCCAGGCTGCCTCATATTTCTCTTCAGTTATTCAGTATTTTTAGGAGTGAGATGTTTCTTCCTGCTAATTTTCAGATTTAAAAATATAATTGAATCAGTGGATCCCAAACCTGCTGTGCCTCCAAATCAAAGGGGAGCTTCCTAAGTGGCCCCTTCCTACAGCCCACTGCAGACTAGCTGGCTGGGAGTCGCCAGGGATAGCACCCAGGAATCTGCATTCCACACAGCTCCCTAGGCTGATTCTGGCCCACAAGCTGGCCAGGATGCATTATGTTCACAGCAGATCCCCTCACTCGGTAGGGGCTGCTGCTTTGTATTCCTGTGCTTGGCATAGTGACTGGTGCAGATCAGCGCTCCGAGATTTGTTGAGTCTAGCAAGGATGGCATGAAAGGAGGCCCCTGCTTTTTTTAAACTGATTTTTAACTTTTTGTATTATGTGCTAGAAGTCTCACAGTATTTGCCTCTAAAACTTTACATATGAAAGAGGGCTGAGATGGTGACATTCCCTGTGGCCAGAAGCACCTTTCTTTTGAGGTTGTGAACCAACTTGGGAATCTGAGTTGATCATTCAGTAATAAGTGTGTTGGTCCTAAACTGGCTACTGAATAGTGTAAACTTTGTATTCCTGTTTACATGCCTTTACTCTGGATCCGAACAGGTAGGATCAGCTGATGACTTGTGGGGGGCCTCGGGGGTTCTGTGTTGAAAGAGCTTCGCAGGTGATTCTGAGAAGCTGTGCGCTTGCACTGCTCTGTGCTCTGCCGCTTCTCTTTGAATTTCCTTGTGAAGACTACCATAATTTCTCTCTTAGGCAGACATGGGCTGATCTTACCTAGGTGAAATAAATGAGTGATGTTAATTCAGCTTGGACAGGTGCTACGTTTAGCATCTCTATAATTAATTGAAACCTGCTCGAATGTCAGCTGTTGAAGTATTTTGCCTCTGATGAGTTAGGCTGACCCACTTTTTCACCTTGTGGCTCAGCCCTGAGTCCCTGAGCACATGTGCCTCTGCTACCTTTTCCCAATTTCGATCCACCGAGTTCCATCTTTATGATTTGCTTATTTAATGCCACTTAATATTTTTTCTTTAAATCAGACCACTTCTATTTAAATAAATCCTTCACAAAGAAAACCTTACTGGAATCATCAACGGGAAAACTACTCTTCTTTGCCATAGATGGTAAGTGTGAAAATAAACACAGTGAAAAGATTAAATCCTTTGTTGCTGCTCTTGCCAATGCCAGCACTGAACCTTGAAGCCTGCTCTCTTGGTTAAAAGCGAGACTAGCACGTTTTAGGCAAGTGTCATCCACAGAGTAGCGTGATGTTACCAGAAGACTTGAAAGAGATTTGGAAAGGGAGTAAGTTTTCACTTGAGATTTAATGTTATTAATGTTGAAGAGTGAGAACCTACTCCATGTTTGGGGAAACACCAGCTCAAGCTGTTGGATTTGGTTTCCTCTGATGTTCAGGGAGCTGTCTCCTGAGGCCAACCCTAGCCTAGGAAATGCCTTACCGAGCAGTATTCTCAGATCTCATGTTGATCTGCAAAAGGATCACAGTTAAATACCCTTTGCCATTTATCCATCGGTATATCACGTGTTGTGTGCCGTCCCATTGCTGTAAGTGGGGTGGGAGTCTGGGCTCGGTGTAAAACATCTGCCCCCTCTCAGACCTCGCTTCACAGATGGGGATGTCATAAAT
The DNA here is from genome assembly GCF_000442215.2 of Lipotes vexillifer. Classification (NCBI taxonomy): domain Eukaryota; kingdom Metazoa; phylum Chordata; class Mammalia; order Artiodactyla; family Lipotidae; genus Lipotes; species Lipotes vexillifer. The sequence goes on along the minus strand of NW_006769620.1, from coordinate 3,286,133 downwards.
ATGGCTTTTTCATAACTTTGTGAAGGTACCTTTAGCAGAAACACCTCTGCAATCTGAGAGCTTTCTCCGCTTGCAGATACTACAAATCCTGTAAAATTAACAGCCATGTGTATTGCTTGGACTTAATGTTCCTTAAAGTGCACTGAGGTGGATTGGATTCTTTTAGGTGCCAGGATAAATTATATTTTTCTAAAATGTCATTTTCAGCAGAGGACGAGTAAACAGAAATTACTCATACTTTTTTGAGCTAATTAATTGGTTTCAAAGACCGTCAGTGTAAGAGCAAAATGAATCTTACTCTGTGAGATCCTGTGGGCTGTTTCTGGTAAAAATGCCGATCCCATTGTTGACAACAATTTCACATAGTTGTGACCAATGATTGCCATCATATAATTAAGTTAATCTGCATCACAGAGCAGAAGTTTTGCTGTTTAATAAAGAACACCCTCTCCCTCTTGTCATCTGATTGACTTAGACATGGAAAGTAACATATTCAGGTATTTTGAATGAGTTGTTTTATTTGACTATTAAGTAACTTTGATTTTGGATAAAGACAAAAATGTTTCTTTTTTCTCTCCAGTTGTTAGCTAAATTTGGCCTCTACATTCTTATAATCTGGGTCTTATTCTACTTTGAAACTTTCAGTGATACTTAATCTTTTTAGGATTGGCATTCATTTAAAAGCCCACAGGCTAATGATAATTTGTACTTGATTCACAAAGTGTTTTTGCACGTATTATCTTATTTCTTGTTCTTAGCAACCCACTGAATATATGGTTTTATTCCCAGTTTACAGATCAAACTCCTAAATTAAATTTCATTCACACAGATAAAATGTCCGAGTCTGGGTTTTCTGTCTCCTTACATCTGTTTCTTTTGCATATAATAAGGATGTATAGAGTTAAAAGAAAATCTAGAGTAGATGTAATGAATTCCACATGTCACAAAACTGTCATTAATGACAGATGTTCTAGTTCAGGTAGAATTTTAAGTTTGCTTAGAGTGGCTGGGTCAGCACTGTAAAGCCATTACCTCAGAGAGGACATTTAGTAATTTGAGGACGTAATGGTAGTAGGTAGATATTTGATTTAGCATAGTCATTGGATTTCTCTTCAGCCTGTTCTACTTTATTTAACCCTAAATCATAGTAGTTATCCAAAGCCAAGCTACTCCTTTTTGTTACAGCCTCATAACATTTTTCAGCTTCTTTAGAGAACTGGTTGGCATATTTCTGCAGTCAGTATAAAGATTGAAATTTGTTGCAGAGCCAAAAATACTTCACTCTTCTACTTCAAAGACACACGCCAGGCCTTTCTCCAGCAGTCGGGGGCTGAGCCAGGGAAGGGAGCACACCAGAGCAGGCACATCAAAACGTGAGCAATGTCAGGGTAGACGTTAGTTTAATTCTCGAAGGAAATTCCAAGTTAACTATTTGATCTAAGCTTCTTGTCACCGAACAGCGTGATGTGAAATTAATGCAGTGAATTCAGTTCTTCTTTACCACAAGCCAAATAGTGCTAATTAAAAATTTCAAATAACTTCAGCAGCATCAGGTAAAGGATCAATGTAATTTTATCTTTTTTTCTTAGTAATACAAAAGCAGGTACATTTAAAATGGTGTTATTTATGCCATTTGTAGGAGCAACATTTTAATTGCTAGTTATAAAATGTATTGATTTTCCTTTATACTGAAATCTGTGCCTTTATTAATGTCTGTGCCTTTGGGGTTTTTTAAAAAATCATAAACTGGAAATGAATAATATCATTCACATTTAACAAGTATTTACTGAGTACCTCCTGTCTAGGCATTGCCCTCCACTGAACTCGGAAAGCAGTGTCTTTGATTTCATGCAGCTTAGGGAGGGTAGAGCGATGAAAGATAGAAATCTTTCTAGGGTAGAAAGATGAAATCAAGTAAAATAAGATGATTTCAGGTAGTAGTAAAGGCTTGGGATAGTGTGAGAGAATAACTGGGGCAAGGCACTTCTGGTAAGGCTAGTCAAAGAAAGCGGCTCTGAGGAGTTGATGTGTAAGGTCAGTGATGAAAAAGAGCTAGCCATTTGAAGATCTGGAGGAGCAGTGTTCCACAAAGAGAAAATAGCAGGTGCAAAGATCCTGTGGGAGGGAATGACCTTGGCAGAGAGGCCAGTGAGGAGGTAGAAAAACTGTGCAAGGAGGAGAGGGGTCCAGGTTGAGGTTGGAGAAAGGGGTGCTGGCGCCAGATGGAAGGAACCAGGCTTGGCCGATGCAGGCCATGCAGAGTCACTGGAGGATTTTGAGCAAGGAAGTGTCTTGATCTGATTCATGGTTGCTCTGAGGAACATAGAGGCCAAGAGCGGAAGCAGGGAGACGGTTAGTGGGCTGTATTGCACTAGTCCAGGTGAGGGTGGGATTTGGAGAGAAAGCTTAAGTTGAAGGTGGTAGCAGCAGAGGCAGAGAGATGCGGATAGACTGGGAATCAGCACAGAAGTAGAAGGCCAGCAGGGGTGGCTGATGGACTGGGATTGAGTGATACGGGAAAAGAAGGGATGAGAAATGGCTCTTGGGGCTTTGGCCTCAGCAGCTGGATGGATTTACTTAGCTTGTAGATCATGGGGTTGTTCTTTCGATTTGTATATGGGCTTTTGTTTGTTTGTTTTGTTTTAATGAGGTGTACTGACCCGAATGAAAAGCCTTTGATGTATTATATTCATTCAGTCTTTAGACATTTTCTAGAGATTGTGGGGATAGAAGATAGTTACTGCAGTGATGCCAAACTTTGGGGTCATTTTGGGTTTTTTTTTTTTTTTTTTTTTTTTTTTTTTTTTTTTTAAGTGGAACAGTAATTTAGTCATGTAAGCCAGGAAACAAAGGGATGCTCTTATTTGGGTAATAGAAACTTATTGATTAAAAAGGAAAAACACGTGTATTTGATTTTTTTCATTATTAACTTAGTAATGCACATTGTGAAAGAAAAACAGTAACCATCAGCAAGAGGATAAATATGCAGTCAGAATAAGTAAATCTCCATCTTACTTTTCAGGGGTACAGGTTGACATAAACTCTTGGAATGTTTCTAGACCCTGGACAAAGGAATATTTAGCTGTGTATTTCTTGTTCTCTCACACACATGGAAAATTAGACTTATTATAAGTTCACTTTTTTAAACTTAGTGATCTAGCTTATTTTTCCATGTTAATGCACATTACTTCCTTCTTTTTAAAGATTGCCTATTATTCCACTTTCTTAATGTACTCGATTTAACCTGTCCCCTATTGGTGGACATATAAATTGTTAGTGCTACATTATCACGTGCAGCGCTTTAAACCCATTCTTTTTTTTTTTTTTTTTTTTTT
>NW_006769620.1:3281067-3282767 GCF_000442215.2 Lipotes vexillifer | reverse complement strand
CTCACTGCTGTGGCTTCTCCCGTTGCGGAGCACAGGCTCCGGACGCGCAGGCTCAGCGGCCATGGCTCACGGGCCCAGCCGCTCAGCGGCATGTGGGATCTTCCTGGACCGGGGCACGAACCCGCGTCCCCTGCATCGGCAGACGGACCCCCAACCACTGCGCCACCAGGGAAGCCCTAAACCCATTCTTCTTTGGGAATGTCTGTCAGTATGTCAGTGTGTTGATTTTCCACCTGGAGGCTGGTCAGAGCTGCCCTCCAGGTTAGCGCTACTGGAATTGAAGGAACTATTTCAACAGGTCTTATTTGTGTCACCAGAATGAGGCAGTGAAAATGTGAGTTTCCAGCAGCATCAATCAATCAATAAAAATTGTTAATGTTCGCCTGTGCCACTCTTGTCTGCTACATACAGAAATTATTAGGATGGATGTGCTTCAGATTTTAAAGGGGACATTTCAGGATATAAATCCATATTTTAGTTATATTTGCTGAAAGATGTTTTTCCTGACAATCATTTCACAAGGCTAATTTGTGGGTTGACTAGTTAAGATACACATACACCTGCTATGTCAACCCCGTTAAGCTGTGGTCTTATATCTGACCAGAAGAGGGAGTTTTTATCGCTTGGATATGCAGTAGTACCTACTTACTACCTGGCTGGGGTAGTTCCTCCCACGCACATCCTAGTTCAAACCCCTAAAACTGGTTTGGGGGAGGGGGCAATGGCTAAATATATCTCTTTCCTTCCTCATTCCTTATTTGTGTGTATAGAAATTCCAGTCTTTAGGTTTACTTCTCTATTCTGTTTTTAAGACAGCAGTTCTCAATTTGAACGTCAAAGCAGTTGTATGCCTTCTCCTCTTGTGTGTTTGAAAGTTAATAAAAAGAGAAATGGAGGAAGGTAATTATCTCAATTTAAAATACAAGCCATCAGCCCCTAATCACACATGATATAGTTCTTGATTTGTAGTCTCCTAGGGTGAAAAACTCCAGTATGAAATTTGTTTCATTACTTTTTATGCTTGATATTTTAAAAAGATTGCTGAAACTCCTACTATAGAAGATTTGTAGTGAGCTTTAGAAAATTAAGGTGTTGTTTCGCAAGAGTGGCTAATAGGCCTTTTTCTGTGTTATTCTTACTGTGCTCAGTTGTGTTACTAGACTCTCAGTCTGTGTAGCCAAACAAATGAAATGGGTTCCACAGTCAGGATAAAGTGCTTTGATGTAATTAATACCAGAATTTCATACTGTTTAAATTTTTCTTCCACTTTCTTCACAGTGCATTTTTTGTAACAAAAACTCAAGTGAGTTTCTTAGTGGGTTTTTTGATTGATACAGGAATATATGAGATGGCATACATCCGCCATATATACTTACATAGATACACAAATGTAGTAATCTCAAACATGCTATTTTCAGTTCAGCCTACTTCTTTCTTTTTTTTTTTTTTAATGTTTATTTATTTATTTTCTTATTAGTCACCCATCTTTCTTGTTTCTTTGGCGCTCACTCCCCACCTTCTCCAACTGTAACGGTCCTCTCCGCTCTGTAATCCATCTATGTAACTAGGTACATTCTTAGTATGTAACTTAGTATACATCATTCTGTATTTTTTCTCATGCTCATAACTCTTTACAGACACATGTAATCCCATGTTTTATTAGCAGGGGCTACTGGTCATAGTTTTACCCCCCCCCCCCC
>NW_006769620.1:3272850-3281002 GCF_000442215.2 Lipotes vexillifer | reverse complement strand
GTTTTCCCCCCCCCCCCCCGCAAATAAAGAAAGGGATCCTGTTATGCATACTTCTGCTGCTTTTCCACTCAGCAATACAACATGGAGATCCACTCACATCCCAAGATAACACTAATCCCCTTTTTAAGGTGCTGCTGTGTGGTAGCTTCCTCAGCCAGACCCTCTGTCTGTGGACATTCACTTTGTCTCCTGCTTTTTGCCTCTATGAAAAAAGCAGCAGTAGCCACCCTGCTACATAAGTCCTTAACTGCTGGTGGTTTTGTTTCTATGGGATAGAGTCTCAGGAAAGGATTCTGGGATCAAAAAGGGTATTGATTTGCATTGTTAATAGCTGCTACTAGGTTGTTTTCCAAAAAGGCTCTCTACTAGCCACGTATGACAGTACGTGGAGTTTTATTTGAGTAGGTGTTTTATTTATTTTTCTAAACTTCCATTTCTTTTTTTTCTAAAGCCTGTTACTGTGTTTTACACGCATATGCACAAGTGTGATTAATTGTAATATGACTTTGAAGTCAGTTTCACAAACAAGTGCAAACTTTTGTTTACTACCAGTGTAGCATGTGTCTTCTGAGTTTCAGTGATAGTTTGAGTAATGATACTAGGCAAAGAGATCTTTCAAAACGAGTGATGATTTTTAAAATATTCATTTAAACAATTATAGGCAGTTTTCCTGGCACTTGTGGGAGATTTCTATTCATTCTGTATGGAATTTATCTTAGGGAAGAAATCTAGTTCTGTTAGGCTGAGATTCCTCTCTGCAAAATGTGTAGTCTTCTAGAAGACAGTAATGTCTGTTGAGATCAGTTGCGGGGCCAGTGAAAAACTATTGCCAGTTTTATTTCTGATCTCATTATCCTCCTTGAATTTGGTGTGATTGGTCACCTTTTAACAGTGTTCACTTTGTGTATCAAATAATGACTGGGCTGAGGTCAGACTGTGGTTCACACAAAGCCTATGTAAATGAGGCTGTGAGGTTATACTTGATTTGCCTGCCTTTGAACAATCTGAACAGCTGAAAAGGGACACACACGCGAAGTGTGGCTGAGCCCTGAAGAAGTGTCCACCAAACAGATCAGACGATGCCAGCCAGAGGGAGGCTGCTGCGTGCTGTTAGCCCCCAAGGTGAATTATCCCCTTCTAAACTTCATCTCCCACCTCTCCTAATCCTGTGTGAGCACCTAATGAGCACTGGATGATAACATAGCAGCATTTCTGGGTGAAGCTAATCTGATTCTGGATAGCAGGCTTCCCGGCCCACAGCTGAATGAATTGCTTGGTATTTCCAAGTTTGAAAATACTTTCTCCCCCTTTCAAGTGCTCCTTGGCAGCAGGTGAGGAATGTTAAAGCTCCTGTAAGTGCCAATTAAGGCCAATTATAACTCGGCCCGGCCTGCTGAGACAGTGAAGTGGAGTGAGTGGAGGCTTGTGCTGCTGTAAGCTGGAGAACTGGCTGCCACTGGTGACAGGAACACAGGATTTCCCAACTGCCAACAGCTCGTTTGTTGTCCTGCAGAACACCAAATGACACCTCTGCTGGCTTCTCAGGAGTGGATTTGGGAAATCCCAAGATTTGTTGGGGACCTCACTAGTTTCTGTAACAGAAACCGCTGTCTTTCTTTTGGTCTTCCTTGATTTTGAATGATGTCCACCATCCAGTTTCTCTCCTCCTTTCTAATCGTAATAGCTGACATTTATCGAGCATTTAAGATGTGCTGGGCACTGCATTACATGTGTCACCTCCTTTACTCCTCACCGAGGCCCTGTTAGAGGAGGCAGTATTACTGCTTCTCAGGGTAGGGCACAGACCCTGAGGGACAGAAGTCTCTTGCCCAAGGCTACACAACTGAAAGTGCTGAGGCTGCGGCGGCCAAACCCAAGCCCTCGCGGCCCCTCCTAGCTGCTGCCCGTTTGCTTGTTTGCTGGGAGCGGGCTAATTCACAGAAGAATTAGTGTCAGTTCAGGACTCCCTTTGTGCAACCAGAGTAAAATTGATGAGTGCACACCATCCACACCACAGCCAATACCTATAATTTTTGGTCTGTAAGGCATGGATGTTATTCTATTAAAATGGTATTTTAGTCTGTAGTCTTTTTTTAGTCTGTAGTCTGTTTATTTTTTCATAAGAAAAAAGAAATGTGACCATGTCCCCAGACCTAGGCACTGAAATATGAGCCATCATTGGGAGATTTAGTATCAATATAAACGTTATTTGGATAGGATATTGAGAAATGGTTTGAAGAAAATAGTAATAATGCTTTCCAAGCAGAACAGGGTGGTATTTGGTTAAGTATTTTACCCAGGGTATTAAGAGAGGTATGTGTTTAAAAGTTCAGTCTGAGCTTTATATGCCCAGTTGTTGTGTATTTGTTTTGATTCTTATTGTACAGATTTTAATTTTTCTGGTTTGCACTATCATTCATCCCTTCTTTGATGTAGATCTTAAAAATAAATTCGGATTGTTTCTTTCTTGTTTATATACAAAATTAAGTGTAGACGTATGTTTGTAGCATTTAAGAAGATTTGCTGAAGTTCATCCTGAAGTTCCTCCAGGTTACAGAAAGACGTCGTTCCCAGAATTGTCTTGGGTTGGCTGGTTCTCGTAAGGATTGTTTTCCCCACTAGCACCATCACCATCTACAAAAGGGAACACTAGAAAGGCAAGCGTTTGTGCTGGGAGACTGGCAGGGAGTCTGGTGTCCAGGCTGAGGGGTGCAGTGATGTGGAGCTGAGGCTTAGTCTGAGTCAGGTCCTCTTATCCCAGTTCAGTTCTGCCATTGATGATGTCAGGGAGACTCCTCAGCTCTCCCTTGGCGAGGGCGAGGGCAGGTGGGTGCAGGGAATGATGCTAAAAAACTTTCTGCAATCAGGTAGTATGGCAATAGAATTTTTTTTTCTCCTGCTAGCTTAAGAAACCCGTCAGTGAGTTAACCTAAATGTCTTATTTTTGCTAATTAACTTTGGAAAGATTTGCTCATCCTGTGCTTCTAGTCCCGCTGATGGCTCTTTCCTTGTGTTCTTCTGTCTTTTAGGAACCACCATAGTTTTGCATTGTTTGAACCGGAAATTTGGTGGGGGGGGGGGTCGGGGGAGGGTTTCAGAAAGCCCTCTAGATCTTAATATTGCTGCTGTGGTTAGGGTCTGAATGCTTGCTGTGAAAATAAAGCAGTGTGGCTACTACTCTTTTGTTTTACAGTAAATGTAGAATTTGTGTCTGGTCTAATAGAAGCCATTTCCTGTGCCTCACAACTCTTTACCACCCCTTCCAGGCCAAATCTTTTCCACACATGTAATTCATGACTCCGTGCCAAATAGTCTGTGTTGGGTGATGGTATTTTGTAGAGGAATTTACCCCCTCCTTTTGACATTTAAAAGTGTTCATTCTGAACTATCAGGCATCTGAGTCTATTTATGTGTGCAGCCTTTATTATCATAAAATTCAGATCAGTTGGCTGCTTTTTTCCACGTCTATTTGATAGTAAGATTTGGCGATTGACAAGATTGGGGAGTAGTGACGCAGGGAGTGTAATAGGGCTGAAGACAGACAAACAGCTAAACCAGGAAGGCCTGGTTTACAAAGAGCCACTTAGAGAAGTTTAGGGATTAAAAGTCTAAAAGTTCCCCAGCTTTAGTCAGTCATCCAGTGGTTGAACTCTGGACAATAAGGTGTATATTTTTTCTGAAATTAGACTATTTTACAAATGCACAGAAAATGGGTTAAGATTTTTCTTACTAGATTTAAGGAAAACTGTGCTTAGGTATAACAGACTTCTGTTGTTTTAAAGTATAGATAGTGGGGAAATAGAATGTGGAGAAAGACTGCTGATATTTGTAAAAATGTATAACATTAAAACTTGAAGGTTTGTCCAGCCTCAAAGTGTAGATATATAACGAATCAAGTACATTTTCTAATATACCTGGTAATAGTTGTCTTTTTACTCCCTCAGGAAAATCAGGTGTGAGTAATTTACATTCTAATTCTAGCAGGTTAAATTTATAAATTCCATCTCCCTCAGTTTTGGCCAGCTGCCTTTCAAAGAGAAGGATTCATTTACACCAGCCAGGACGCCTTGTATGACCATATTAGATGAAATTAGACTCCACCCCTTGTTTTCTGTTGATCTGCCAGGACCTTTGTAATTCAAGTGCTTTTTACAGTAGTAGCAAATGTTACATAAGACCAAACATGGAGCATATTTGGAGTTGGTGGGCAGACTCAAATCATGATGCAAGCCTGCAGTAGCAAGTGTGCAATGAAGCACAGCCAAATTATGTGAATGGAAGGTAACAAGAAGCCTCTTCAGAACAGCCCTTCCTCCGTACGGGGGCTGAAAGCTCCACCGGGTAAGTTTTCCGAGGCAGTTTTCCGAGGCTGGACTTGGCCCGGGGCCCAGTTCTGGACGAGCTTGCGGAAGGTGGGCTAGGTCTTTGGGAACAGGACAGAGACCCACGCAGAGCCGAGCGTGGCGAGCTGGCGCAGGCCCCCTTCCTCTGGTGGCCGTCCTGCCCCGCCAGCAGGCCCGGAGCACTTAGTGGCTGAAGTGGTGGAGAGAGTGCGCTCTGCAGACCCGTGGAGCAGGAGGGTAATCGCAGCTAGAGGGATTAGCTGCTGCCGGCCGTCCACAGGAGCCATGCTGAAATGTCATTTGAGTGATCTGGCCAAAGGTCAAACGCAGGCAGGAGTTGAGTTTGCTGTTAACTCCAACAAAATGCTGAGGTTTGCACCAAACGGTGCCCATATCTCAAAACAGGGAGAGCAGTGGTTACATCGCTCTCTAAAAATGGACGAACGTTGTAACACGCTTTAACTGTTTGTTTTTTATCTCACTTGTGGTGAGTGAGGTTTCATGACAGGCAGTTCACCGTGTTTCCTGTAGAACGTGTTTGAAAGCTGTCTTGTCAGATACTTCAAATCCACAGCAAAGTTTCAAGCAGAACACTGTGTCAGGAGGAGGAACAACTTCAGAATACAAACAGTAACCCGGGAAGTCATTCAGTAACTTAAATTGAGTGTATAAAAATTTAATTACTGACTGACGGCCAGAAAAGACTATTTTTTTTCGGTTGTGTTATTAAGGTAGCCAGTACAAGCCAAGCAGATTCTTCCTGGGTGGGTTGGGCGGCTGTTCTCAAAGTTACCTTAACTCTCTCATGGCTCCTCTGCAAGCAGGAAGTGAGGTGACAGTTGAGATCTTTAGTTTTCACTGGATTCACCTTTCATGCCTCCTGCAGTAATGTGCTTGACCGGATGGTTCTCATTGAGGCTGAAATTTAGCTACTGGTTTGCAGAACTTTAAATACAAACAGATTTTCAAACCTTTATTCAAATTGCTGTTTAATGCCCTAAAACTGATTTTTCTAAGAACTCTTATTTCTTAGAAAAGAAATAAGTTTTAGGTGTTGCTGTTTCTGGTTTCATTTTTGCATATCGCTTTTGGTGTTGATTAGTTGACAGCCCCATCCTGTAGGTGGGGCGAATGCTGTTTTCTGTCTTCAGAAAAAATAAACACGTGCTGCAGACTCCTCGTTGGCATTGTTACGTCATGAATCACCCATTCCTTATTAACAGAGCGCTTAATGAGGAGGCTTTAAGGGCTGTGTTGTGAGTTTGGGGTTTTTGTTATTCCCAGGTTCACGGTCTTTTCACCCCTTCCCCACCTTCCCCCCAATAAAGTGAAATATAAAGGCCACAAAACTATTGGGAAACAGCAGTAAGGATGTGGCTTACAGACTAGCGCAGCACTCTGAAGCAGATGGTGCTGTCATTCCGTTGCACCTTGGACTTGCTGCTCCTTTTGGCCTCAGAGGACAGTGCTCCCTGAGGGGATTCCTGCACAGAAGTTTTCGTTTTAAAAAACAAACGAACAGAACAATAACAGAGAACTCCTTTAGTTTGAGTTCTGCCAGGTTTCTTTTAATTTTCTCTCTCTCCCCTGCCCTTTGTGTGTGTGTGAAAACTGGATTGGAGTGGTAAAGGCATAGCTTGTTTTTCTTAATACTTTTTGCATTTTGATGATAGCCTTGTATCTTTCATTAGAGAAAAACTGGGAACCAGACCCAAAACGTGACTAGAGAGGTGCTTGCATAAGGACTGAGGGTGTCGATGCTTGACCTGTGCAAGGTGTTCACAAATTGGAAGGCTAAACGTATGGGATGCTTTTTCCCCCAGCAGATAAAGGATTAAAGCAAAAGTAAATGGAGACTGATGGAGTTTTGGTTTTGGCTTTTGGTTTCTTCTCACATGTTGATACCTGAGGCGTGCCAACATTTCAAGTCAATGGGAGCGAATTCGGGGGAGATGCTGTGCATCGCTCAGACCTGAGATCCTGTTTGTTTCAGACAGGGTGAGTGCTTGCTGTACTCTGCCAGTATCATTTGGGTAACAGTGTGTGTCCTGAGGACAGCGGAGAGAGCTGCTTGTGACTGTTAGCAAAGTGGAAGTGTCAGCCAGCATGTCGTTCATTGCATGATATCCTGTAGCCAGAAATGGTGACGGCAACATCACAGAGGTGGCGTAGTTTGGTGGCTGTGTTTTGCTCAAGGTGGTAACAGCCTTTTCCCCAAAGTTGTATTTGCTAAAAACATCTGTGTGTGTCTGTCTGAAATCATGATGTTAACTCTCAGTTCAAAGTCTGCACCTTGAACAGGATAGGAAGGGCCCCCTTAAGGAAATGAACTGTTATTCAGACCATTCAATGTTCCTTAAACAAGATGCCTTATGACAGTGATTATGAAGAAATGATATTCTCCCAACGGAGGTGATCAGTTGTTATACCATCCAGTATCCCCTCTTTTTCTCTGTCATTCCATCTCCTTTAATAAAGTATTTGGAATTTTTAAAAGCCATTTTTTTCTAACGTTTGCACAGACCTACAAGTTGAGACAGGAGGGGAGGGCTACCTCCAGATATTCAGTAAGGTTTTCATATTTCTCACATACTTGAAAGCAGAGTTCAGAAAGAACAGTCCCCATGGGAAGAATTCCTGGCAAGAGGATTATCTGAGGTTGCCATATTTGTGGTCCTTTCTTAGCAACATTATTTACAATCCATTCACGCCTGTCCCTTCCCCCACCGGAGTTGGAGTCATTCTCCCTTGTAATCTGCCCTTTGTGATCTGTTCTCTTTCATCAGCTAGTGTGAATGGGAATGCTGCAGTGCCGCCCTGCCCAGAGATGTGGAAATGCCAAGGGACCTGGAATACTTTAGTGGGGCTTTTATTTCCGTCATAAAGCACTGACTTCAAGAGCTTGATAATTTGATTATAGACCTTGGCGAAAAGTTGTTTCAAGTGGCCCAAGTGCTGTAAATGACTCTCTCTTCTGCACTTTCCCCTCGTGTTTTAATTTAAAAACATTTCTGCATTAGGGGGAGGAGAAATGCATTTGGCAGAAGTCGCAGTTGGAGACTAATTTGTTAGGGCAGCCAGTGTTGAAATCATCCTTTTCAGTTAAATCTCTCTAGTGGAAATGATGCCGAGTGCTTTGTGTAAAGAGTTTTTTTTTCTTCCTCACTGTTTTCCAGTGCCATTTGTAACCCACCTAAGCATGCTCTGAGGCTGCCTCGCGGCTCTGGTTTTGGCTTTTGGTGAATTGTCCTTTGAGGCACTGTGTGTCAGAGGTCAGCTCTGGATTCCGCAACTTGAGATTTGAATGTTCCAGGGACAGTCCCACAGATTTGCTTCCTTTTTAGCATCAGACTATGCTTTGCTTGCTCTGGAGTAGTCCGGTCGAGTCCCTGGGGACCCTCCAGAAATTGGATCAAAGAAAAAGCAGATATAGGATTAAAAAAGAATATGTAATGACAAGGAGTGGAGTTGGATTGTGTTTGCTGGTGAGACACGTGAAAGTGCTTTTAGAAAAGAATAAGAACGTTTACAGGGAGAAGTTGACAGAGTAGTGAGGAGACACTATTAAATGCTTTATGTCCACACATAGTCCACAGTGTGACTTTAAAAGTGTGCCAAGGGGCTTCCCTGGTGGCGCGGTGGTTGAGAGTCCGCCTGCCGATGCAGGGGACACGGGTTCGTGCCCCGGGCCGGGAAGATCCCACATGCCGCGGAGCGGTTGGGCCCCTGGGCCATGGCCGCTGAGCCTGAGCGTCCGGAGCCTGTGCTCCGCAACGGGAGAGGCCACAGCGGTGAGAGGCCCGCGTACC
>NW_006769620.1:3270539-3272827 GCF_000442215.2 Lipotes vexillifer | reverse complement strand
TTTTTTGCTGTACGCGGGCCGCTCACTGTTGTGGCCTCTCCCGTTGTGGAGCACAGGCTCCGGACGCGCAGGGGCGGCGGCCATGGCTCACGGGCCCACCCGCTCCGCGGCATGTGGGATCCTCCCGGACCGGGGCGTGAACCCGCGTCCCCTGCATCGGCAGGCGGACTCTCAACCACCGCGCCACCAGGGAAGCCCCAAGGTTTTTTTTGTAATAGTTATTAAGAAAAAAAATAGATGTGTCCACCCAAAGTGTGGTTTCACAGATACTGCTTAGGATAATGCTGAATTGGGTATGCCTGGTCAGTCACTGAATTTTATATATATTACACACACACACACACACACACACACAGAGTTTTGATATATAGTCTGCCTCAGGTCCTGATCTTAGATGTTTCATAGGGGGTCATAATCCTTGTGAAAGACAGATGATGCCTCATGAGTTGTGTTTGGTGGCCTGAAACTGAACTATGATGGCTACTTTGGGTTAACCGGGAGCTGGGTAATAGCACATAGCAGTTATTTTCAACCTGGATGTCAAAGTAAACAATTTGATTAGTTTTTTGAAAGGGCTGCTTAATGAATGACCCAGCGTTTCTAAACTGAGCTTTTGGTATATGTAATTATTAATTGCTGTGCCTGGCCAAAGGAGCTCTATATGTTTACCTGTGTTTTACATTTTATAGCTATGTGTAAGCTTGATTATTAAAAATCCTTGCTTTAGATGGGAGCAGTTATAGAGAGCATTTTCTGTAACAGAGTATGCACTCTATTTAACCTTACCTGACCAGATCTATCCAAAAGTGTGTTTCATTTAGAGAAAAAATTGTGAGTTCTAGGAATCATTGCTTTGATAATCCACATAAAATTGCCACCCTTGGATCCATAAACTTGATCTTCACTTTCTTCCTTTTTACCTGCAGTTCTTCCTAAGTGACTCAGTTCTGTCAGGAAAATGAGCCAACTTTTTACTTATAAAATAACTTTAGTTTGAATGAGCATCTTTTTTGGTTGGTGTGTGAGTTTATTCATTTTTTTTAATTTATTTTTTAAATTTTTGGCTGTGTTGATGCACGCGGGCTTTCTCTAGTGTGGTGAGCGGGGGCTACTGTTTGTTGCGGTGCGTGGGCTTCTCATTGCGGTGACTTCTCTTGTGGCGGAGCATGGGCTCTCGGCATGCGGGCTTCAGTAGTTGTGGCTCATGGGCTCTGGAGCGCAGGCTCAGTAGTTGTGGCGCACGGGCTTTGTTGCTCCGCGGCATGTGGTATCTTCCCGGACCAGGGCTCGAACCCATGTCCCCTGCATTGGTAGGCAGATTCTTAACCACTGCACCACCAGGGGAGCCCCATTCATTTTTTATTTTTATTTTATTTTTTATTTTTTTGCAGTACGCGGCCCTCTCACTGTTGTGGCCTCTCCCGTTGCGGAGCACAGGCTCCGGACGTGCAGGCTCAGCGGCCATGGCTCACGGGCCCAGCTGCTCCGTGGCATGTGGGATCCTCCCGGACCGGGGCACAAACCCGTCTCCCCTGCATCGCCAGGCGGACTCTCAACCACTGCACCACCAGGGAAGCCCCCCTATTCTTTTTTTTTTTTTTTTTCCCTTGCGTTATGCGGGCCTCTCACTGTTGTGGCCTCTCCCATTTGCGGAGCACAGGCTCCGGACGCGCAGGCTCAGTGGCCATGGCTCACGGGCCCAGCCGCTCCGCGGCACGTGGGATCCTCCCGAAACGGGGCACGAACCCGCGTCTCCTGCATCGGCAGGCGGACTCTCAAGCACTGCGCCACCAGGGAAGCCCCCCCCTATTCATTTTTAATGAATTCTAAACGTTGTTCTTCCGAGCTCTTGACTGAGAAGAGCTTAGTATCTTCCTGGAGTGACATGTAAACTAAATCTATAAACTAAGTCTCTACCACACTGGGGAAGGTAGAGTAAGTGGTTTTGGTTTGTTCTTCACTGATTTCTGTCTGCTTGGCCTTTCTCACTTGAGTCTGTAACTGGCATTACCTGGACTAACAGGGGGCCTCTGTCTTACTCCCTATGGAGTTCCCAGTACCTGGTCCACAGTCAGCCCTGGGCTGCAGGCTTTACAACTCTGTTATTTAATCCCAACAGCCCTGCAGGGTAGGCTTGACAGATGAAGAGTCTGCCAAAGTAGATAGAGTCAGGTCTTTTCCCAGGGTCACCCAGCTAGTTAGTGACAGAACAAGGATTTGAACCCACATGTGTCTGACTCCAGCGTTCTTGCCCCTTTACGTGATCTTTTTTTTTTTTTTTTTTTTTT
>NW_006769620.1:3267694-3270480 GCF_000442215.2 Lipotes vexillifer | reverse complement strand
TGTTTTTTTTTTTTTTTTTTTTTTTAAGTTTTTTTGGTTTTACTTTGGATTCTATTCAAGCTGGTTAGTTAATCAAGACTGTGCCCAACAGCCTCTGCTGGGAAGGCAACCAGGACCAGGGCATGACTGCAAGCATGCATAATGGTGTTGGTCTGTGGGGGCCGGCCAGCCTAATCCTATAGAGCAGGTATTTCTGTTATAGGTATAGAACAGGTATAACTGCTCCTCCTCATGGGTTCTTTGTAGAGCATATCCATCTGGGAACTTTCTAAGTGATTCTTTTTAGCCAAGCCAGAAAGATAGCTCTGACTGGCACTTCGTACCAAAATTCACTCTTCAAACCATCTTTAATGTTTCCCTGCGGGAAAAGAAACAAATGCAACACTGGCTGACACCCATAGCTAATCTTTAGGATAGCAACTTCCAAAATAGGAAGATTAAATCCACAACAGCCTGGGTTTCCCTTAAACAGATTCTGGATCCCCACCCCAAATTTACCAAAACTCTGTCTTAAACTTGTATGTTCCAACTGTGCCGCCCTTTGTGCTAATAGCCTGTATTTGCGGAGCACTTGGAAAGATGACATATGCCACAACCCTCACCATCACCCCTCTGCCTGCCTTTGGACCGTGCATTGTGGCCTGCTAATGACACCGCTTAAGGTGGACTGTCGTGTGGTCCCGCCTGGGCACTAGAGTCAGCCTGCCTGGGGTTGCATCCTGATCCTGCCTCTTCGCTAGCTAGGTGATGTTGGGCGACTGACCTGAGTCCTTTAAAGCCTTGGCCTTCTCATCTGGAAAGTGGGGACCATGGCAATATCTGCTCTGTAGGAAGATGGTTAGGACTAAATGAGGCAATCCCTATAAGTTTCGTAGCATGGTGCCTGATGGGTGGTTTCTGCCCACTAACAGTAGTGGCTGCTGTTGCTGCAGGTGAGACTTTCCATTAATCAGTTGCTCGGATCATAAAAGATTAGCAAAAGGTTTAATAAGATACCAGAAAAGGGCTTGGAGTAAAAACAGTTTTGTGGGCTTTTCCGAGCTGTTAGCCATTCTGCCTGCTCTTGTGTGATGATCATTGAGCGTGGGACAAATTGATTCTATGCTCCCGAGTGATAATAGGCCTTGCATTATTTTGGCATGTGTGAAATTGAGGCCAGAACACCAAATGATCTCTCTCTTTTAAAAGTATGTATTTAATAAACAAGTAAACCATATTTGTTGTAGAAAAATTAAACATTGTGCAGAAGTTTTTCAAAAATAGACCTACAGTCCCAGGGATAACCACTTAAAAAAAGTTGGACAAATATTTTTCTAGACTTTTTTCAAGCATGAATTATTTGAAGTGACAGTGTGCTTTTGACTGCATTTTAGGTTTGTGTCCTAACTTTGACACTTACACATTATAAGTTATCTTTAGTTTTGTTTTTTTTCAAAGCAATGTATATGCCTTTAAAAGATCTAATTATTTGCTTTGAACTCCTTTTTGGTTTGTACCTAGGTGTCAACACTTACATATATATTTTTTTCAACCTCAGCGTGAATCCACAATTATAAGCCCAGTGTTCTTGGTTGCTTTCTATTTTAGAAGACTGAAAGCTGTCCTCTCCCCTGGCCACCTCGGAATCCTACTCTTACCTGCAGTGGTATCACATGCTCAAGCCACAAGGGAAGAAAGCCCGATGCATCCATCTCTTGCTCTGTCTCTTTCTCCCTGTCTCTGTTTCCAGGTCTGTCTGTGTGGTCCCCCCTGCCCCCAACCCCAGCACTGCCACACATACACCACACACTCACCCGTGTCTGTCCTTCTGTCTCTGCTCTGTCTTTTCGCTGTATCTGTGTTTGTCTGTCTGTTGGTCTGCCTGTCTCTCCTGCTTGCTGGAGCCATTCACAGTGCCCTGCTCATTCAGGGACAGAGTGTGCTTTCTCTGGGCTGGTGCCAGACGCTGGAGAGAGGAGAGCTTTTGAAAACTCAACTTGGACTCCTCACCAGACCACACTTCAGTTATGCTTAGCATCTGGCCACCAGTTTGTCCACTTAATATAAGGTCCCTAACCCTACCCATAACTTGCCCGTTTCTCTTTTGATCTGGAAACAAACACTTTTTTAAAACTGGAAGCCCAGTTTAAAATCTTAAGAAAAATAGGGGCCCAGTGTGAAAGGTTGGGGAGAGTCCAACTCAACTATAATTTAATTTGGTTTTTCTTCTTTGCTTTCTTGTGAAGGGAAAGCCAAATGCCACCCTTTCCAGAGAATGAGTTACCAGACCATGATGTGAAGGAACAACTTAATTCAGCAGCATGACAAGGATTTGAGCTGGCACTTTTCAGCCAGAATCACAGTTACACACACACACACACACACACACACACACACACATACATGCACGCACGCACACACGCAGTCTGTTTCAAGTTCTAGTGAATGAAAGAAGTTCGCATGATGGATTGCCATTCTTAGTTTTTAAATAGCTTTTAGGGATAGGGAGGGTGGGAGGGAGGGAGACAAAGAGGGAAGAGATATGGGAACATATATATATGTATAACTGACTCACTCTGTTATAAAGCAGAAACTAACACACCATTGTAAAGCAATTATACCCCAATAAAGATGTTAAAAAAAAAAAAACTGAATCAAGAAGAAATAGATAACTTGAACATACTGATCACTAAAAGCAAAACAGAATCTGTAATTTTAAAACAACTCCCTACCAACAAAAGTCCAGGATCAGATGGTTTCACAGGCAAATTCTACCAAATATACAAAGCAAAACTTACACTGATTCT
>NW_006769620.1:3263684-3267627 GCF_000442215.2 Lipotes vexillifer | reverse complement strand
AAAAAAAAAAAAGAAAAAAAAAATAAATAGCTTTTATTGTTGCAGTAGAAAATACAACTTTTCTGAAATGTTATTGATACATCAGCTGACCTTTAGTGTTAGAAAGCTTTCACTCTTGATTTTCTAATGCGAAATCCCGTATCAAAGAGTTAATAGACAACTCAGAAAAAAAAAAGCATTAACAGAAGAAAACAGGGAAAGTGGACTATGATGGGGATAGAAAATGGAAAGGACAGGGACTTCCCTGGTGGCCCAGTGGTTAGGACTCCGTGCTTGCACAGCAGGGGGCTCTGGTTCGATCCTTGGTCAGGGAACTAAGATCCCACATGCCACTCGGTGCAGCTAAAAAAAAAAGAAAGAAAAACTTGAAAGGGCAGACTGGAAGTTGCAGCCAGTTCTGCCATAAGACAGCACACATTCCTAAGAAATTACTGCATTATGCAAAATGACGTAATAAAAACCCACAGGAGACTCATTAGAAAAATGGGATAATGGGCACAACACTCAAAACTTCATCAGTGACACCCATAAAAAGATAGGAACCTAACAAGAATGGTAGCACAGTTTTACGTGTATTAAATGGTTTAAAAAATACATAAATATTCATTCTAATATGACAGTTTTCCTTGAAAACAACCTGACATGTGCTTTTGCAGGTAGGTGTCGGAAGGGTTTCAGTTTGTAAGCTATTGTGAAGTGGTGGAGGGAAGATTATCTGATATCGAGGAAAAGGTGTAGCACCAGCTGTGTGGATGGTGTGGCTCCCTAAGGTCCATGGTGAACTGAGGTGGATGGTGGATGTTTGGGGGCGGGGCGGGGGGTGGCTGGGCAGGCTGAGGGTGTGAGCTTTTATTCCCACGTGGCTCAGTTTAGCCAGGTGTGGTTTTCTGCATTTACCTAGTGCTTTTTGCAGATGAAGTCTTGCAGAAGGAAATAGAAAAATTCTTTTTGCTCAAATTGTTCCTTAGTAGATCAGTGACTTCGGAATAAGTTTACGTTTTCAAAACAAACATTACAGTGAACTATGTTTAATTCGATTGAGAATTTTATTTACATCATTTGATATCAGAGAAAATATATCACTTTTACTCTGAGACACCTGCTTGAGAATTCTGATACCCCCCAAATAGTAAAAATTTTTCCCCCTCTTTATACCACAGACATGGTAATTATTCCTTTAGTACACTGCCACTGGGGGTGGTTTTTGTGGCTGAACATTTTAATTTAAATATTTAATAATTTTAATGTATATCAGAGATATATATTACACACTTTTTAAACCTGTTGTTTTATAGCTGCTGTTGTTTTGGAAAACAATAAGAGTTCTGGAAAACACTGAGAGTGGTACCCTGCTTCCCAAAGTTGGGCCATCTGAAAACAGATTGGGGGTAGTTTCAGGTTGCCCCTGATAGAGGGGCACTACTTACTGGTGATTAAGGGCTGGGGGACGGGAATTCTAACCACCCTGAAATCCTGTACAAGGATTGCTGTGTCCAAAATACCAATGCTGTCCCTGTGAAAGACTGGTGAGTATTAGATTAAGGAGGAGGAAGGAACAGTAGAGTTGATAATTTGAATAAAATTGTTGAGTAAAAAATAGTATTTTATGTGTCTTTGGTAAGAATGATGAAAATAGTTTGCAGTTGAGGGAAGTTTGGAAAACACTAGTTGAGGACAAGTAGTAGCGGTGAGCTTCATTTAACAAACACTGGTATATAGTGCCACGTGCCTGGCAGTGTTCTCAGTGCCATAGAGATGGTAATTTACTCAGCTGTGGTTAATGGTTCTTGAGGCATTAGCCTCGTCTAGGGTAGGCTCTCACCGTTGGCTGCGCAGTGGAATCACACAGAAGAGCTTGTAAAAGTCTGGATGCCCAGGCCACAGAAAAATCAGAATCAGAATCTTTGAAGGTGGGACTGAGGCATCAGTATTTTTTAAGCTCATTAGATTATGCCGATGTGTAGCCAAGGTTGAGAACCACTGGTCTAGGACCATTTGAAAATCACTGTCTTCATAAGAAGAGCTGTACCAATCGGGCAAATGTTAATTGAAGGCCTACTCTGTGCCATGCTGTCAGCGGCAGATGACCGAGACAGGTAGCTCCACTGTCCAAGGGAGTCGGCAGAACGGGAGACAGATTTTTACAGTCCTGGCTGACAAGTGCCGATGCTTGAAAGTATATTCAGTGTTTTGGGATCACGGAAGAGAAGGAAACTAATTTTTTTTAAAGAAAACCTCAGGTGCCAAATTTGGAAAATTATTAAACTTGTTATTTTAGCTTTCCCTCCCTTACACACTACTTTCATATCTGGCGGGGGGAAAGCAGCAGGCACTTATAAATTACTATCAGTTTAGCCTTCCTAACCTGCTTGTAGCCTTTGTGTGGTCTAGTTGGAGAATTTGAATTCTGCCTGTAGATAGCATAATGATTTTGTCCTGGTGTAGAGCAGGCTCTTTAGTACCTCATAAAGTGTCATTGAGCTATTGCCCTTCTGGGAGTAAGTCAGCACAGCTTCACAGAGAGTCTCAGGACTGATTTTTTTTTTTTACTTAATTAATTTATTATTTGTTTGTTTTTGGCTGTGTTGGGTACTCGTTGCTGCGTGCGGGTTTTCTCTAGTTGTGGCGAGCTGGGGGCTACTCTTTGTTGCAGTGCAGAGCTTCTCATTACGGTGGCTTCTCTTGCTGCGGAGCACGGTCTCTAGGCGTGCGGGATTCAGTAGTTGTGGCTCGCGGGCTCTAGAGCGCAGGCTCTGTAGTTGTGGCGCACAGGCTTAGTTGTTTCATGGCAGGTGAGATCTCCCTGGACCAGGGCTCGAACCTGTGTCCCCTGCGCTGGCAGACAGATTCTTAACCACTGTACCACCAGGGAAGTCCCTCAGGACTGATTTTAAAAGGACCTTTGGAAATAAATCCTTGACATGATGGTTGTAGTCAAATTGATTCTAATATGCTTAATTTAAAAAATACTCATATAGCTTCCATATTGTGATAAATAAATGTTGGATCACATTTTAAAACTTAGGAGTAAAGCAAACGTATTTTAAATTACAAGTTTAACTAAAGGCAACTACTGAAGCTACCAGCTTGAGATACTTAAGTAGATAAAGTTACTAAGTAATTTACTTGTGTCCGATGGTAACATTCTTCAACAGCTCTCGATTTATTTAGTGTGGGTTGCCTTACTCTGAGAAAACCTGCTTCTCTAGTGGATAGACTTACTTTCAGTTAAGCCTGAGTAGTCCTTACTTAACCATGAATTACTTCCTGGTATAAAAAGCAGGCTTAGCTATTTGTGGTATTTTTGTCTTGCGCCTTTGGCATCCTATGGTGTGAACAAGAGCTGTGCCATCTGTAGTCAAGTGAGATTATTTAAAAAGGGGGGGGGGGCGTTGGGAGTGGGGAGTGAAGTGATTCACTGGAAAATTTCAGCACAGATTCTTAGGGAACGATAAGATAACCCTAGAAACATTCTTATTTGGTGTCATATACTGGTGGGTAGTGACAAAAAAAAATATTAAGGTACAATTTGTTTCTTAACATTTTGCTGTTTTGAAAATTGGAGAGGTACTATGCTAGAAAGGAAGAAAGAATTCCGTGCAGTGTCAATTAGCAGAGCTCTGCAGACGAATGAATACTTTTCCCCTCTCTGACTACAAGTTGCAGTCAGTGAGGTTCATTTCTAAAATGCAAAACCCACTCTTCTCAGGTTTAGAATGTCTGTTTCCTAATGGTTGTCTATGTATGATAAACCTCTTCATGCCGAGACGTTTCCTAAGCAGAAGGACCAGTTCCTAGAATCCAGAATAAGTCTGTGGGGTCTAGATAAGCCATTTCTGAAAGCTGCTGAGTTTAATATATTTTCACTTAGTGACACCTATTTGAACCTAAATGTGTTGATTTCCGGGGACTCCCCCAGGGTTCCATTGGAGATGCCTGAAAC
>NW_006769620.1:3243143-3263670 GCF_000442215.2 Lipotes vexillifer | reverse complement strand
CCCCCCCCCCCCGCCCCGCCCCTTTTGTGTTCCTTTTCAGAAAGAAGACATAGCTCATCCAGCAAGCCTTCTTTGGCCGTTCCTCCCACTTCAGTATTTTCCTTCTTCCCTTCTCTGTCCAAAAGCAAAGGAGGCAGTGGAAGTGGAAGCAGCCGTTCTTCCAGTGGAGGTGTTCTAAGTGCATCCTCGTTAAGTTCCAAGTTGTTGAAATCGCCCAAAGAGAAACTGCAGCTCAGGGGGAACAGGCCAATGCATCCCATTCAGCAAAATAGAGTCCCCCATGGTAGAATGTGAGTATGGCCCAGAGGGTTCTTAAAGCTCGCCTGCCAGAAGTGGAACTGTGTACACAAGTAGCATCTGAGAGTGTACGTGGATAATGTGAAAGAGAGCCCACTTTGGGGAAAATTCAAATATATGTTGTTGTTTCTTTTTGTTTCCCTATGATACCTTGGGAGACTTTATAGAGTCATAATAGCAATAATAATACTTATCTATTGATCCTTTCTTGTGTGCCAGCTATTGAAATTTAGCTAAGTGTATTGTCACTTACTTATCACAACAACCCTTTGAAATAGGTATTGCTGTTATCTCCATTTTCTGGGTAAGGAGAGGGAAGCGTGATGAGATTGAAGAACTTTAGCCACGGGCCCCCCAGGTCAAACGGGCCTGGGGTTCAAATCCCGCCTCTATCATTTCCTAGCTGAGGGGCCTCGGCCAAGGCCCTGTTTATCTCAGAGTCTGAGATAACGGCCCCTGTGCAGGGTTAGTGGGGGTGGTAGGATTCATGTATTAGACTCAAGCACCTGGCTAGTGTCCGGCCCACAGGAGACCTTAAAGGAACGGATGCTGGTGCCGCCGCTGAGGATGACAGTAGGAATAAAAAGGTGAAGAGATCCCCAGAAGCTGTTCTAGGATTTTCTGGGGCCTGCACAGCAAATAGGGAAGCAGTGCTTCCTCCCACCCCCGGTCTGGGGTTCACATCCAAGCCCTGATGAGGGGAGACTGGAAGAAGTTCACACCGCCAGGCAAGGCCTTGATGAGCTTCCCTGGTGGGCCTGTAGGCTGGCAGGCTCTTTGTGGGTGACATGAGGGGGCAGCCGTGCACTCCCGTGGAAATATGTCTTGCCCCATCACGGCATGCTTCAGCCTTGGTGGCAGGTGGCTTTTCCCTGGCCTGCCTCCCTTTCGGAGGGTATGCCACACATCGCAGTCCCAAGGTCTGATAACCTGGTTAATCTTCGGGCAGCGGCCAGCACCTGCTCTTGCGCACGGACCTTGCCAGCTGGGAGAGGCCGTGGCATCTTGCAGTGTCTCTGCTGCTCTCGGACTGTTCCAGGTACAGCTCTGTGGTGCTGTTTGTCCTGGTTGTTAAGCCCCACAGCCTCTGCTCATCTGTCAGAAGTGCAAGTACAGGAAGCTTGGCTTTCATTCCTGGAGTTGTCAGAGAGCCAAAAAAAATGCCAGTACAGTGTGTAAGTCATTCGCCCGCTTACCAGCTGTTAGAGCACCGACTCCACTGGGCAAAGTTTATAAAACCTCATCAATCCAGATCTTCTTTATTTGTAGCTGGGCTTTAGACGGGGACCAGGCTGTTAGCTTCGTACCAACATTTGCCACCCAAATGACAGTATCAGTAAGATTCCAGAAAAAAGTCAGTTCTTGGTTAGTGATACAGGTATTCAGTGCTCACCAGCTGAGTGCCAGGCACTAAGATTCCAGGCTCCTATAGAGAAACCTTTTTCAGGGACTGGAGAATTACCACTTCACTGACACATCGTATCCTAATTAAACATTGGTCTTCCTCATTGACAGAGGCAGAGAGCCTCTTCTTAGAGATACATTGTTAGGCACATTTGAGTTCTTCCAAGTCCTTAGTGACATTTCTTGGAAATGTTCTCTAATTTCAGTTGTTCTTTTGTCTGCTCACTCATTTTGCTTTATTTTGATGGATCATTTCTTAAAAATGACAGTTCTCAAAAGATATCCTCTAAAGGTCCTGCAGTAGCCTTTGGTCCTTTTAGACCTTTTCATATTTTGCTTCTTGCAGGAATTACATTGGGTAATGGGCTCATGTGTAGGATTGTTCTGGAATGACGATAGACCAGGTAAATTTGATGGTTCCTCTGGAGCTTTCTGCCTCTCCAGAAGGGCTTACAGACTGAGTAAAAGTCTTACTGAGTTTTCTGTGTAGCCCTAACAAATTTTCGTAATGTACCTTTGGGAGCCTAGCTCTGCGCGGTGCACAGGTAGACCCAGGCTCTGCCCTCGTCCCTCTGGCTCACCAGTCACCCTGGGCTGCCGGGGCACTCAGGTGCTGGTGTTCTCACTTCCCCCTACGACAGCATGACGCCCTCTGTCAAAGTGGAAAAGATTCCTCCGAAGATGGATGGCACACTACTGAAATCTGCGGTAGGGCCAGCCTGTCCTGCTGCTGTGAGTTCCTTAGTCAAGCCTGGCCTTAACTGCCCCTCAATACCAAAGCCAACCTTGCCTTCGCCTGGACAGATTCTGAATGGCAAAGGGCTTCCTGCACCGCCTACGCTGGAAAAGAAGTCAGAAGATAACTCCAATAACAGGAAATTTTTAAATAAGAGATTATCAGGTAACTTCCTATTTTCTCTCAGTATTTCTTTCTGTGTTAATTGGGCAATTCCTGGGAGAGCAAATCAACCATTACCTGTAAGTCCTCTTTTTAAAACTGGCCAACTTCAGCTTAAGGATGAAGTTCCTTAAGTAGTGTCCTTGAGCTCTTCATTCTTGGTTTTAAAGTGCACGTGCGTGGGTAGGTGACGTAAAAGTAGTTTCCTAGTGGTGTATTCCTAAATGGAGTAATGAGTAATGCTGGCTTAAACAGTCTCTTTCCTGTCATCTGGTGGCGAAAGTCCCCACTCTCTTAGAGATGTCGTGGCTTTTTGTGGCGCTCGTACGTTGTGTATTTTATGTTTATTGATGATGTGGTAGGTTTGCTTCAAGTTATAATTGGTCTGAGAGGAGAATCTCAGACTTCTCCTATATTCTTATTTTCAAAATAAATGAAGCAGCGTTTGACATTGTAATGTCTGTGTGCTTTTGACAGAAAGGGAGTTTGATCCTGACGTCCACTGTGGGGTCATCGATCTCGACACCAAGAAGCCCTGCACCCGATCTTTGACATGCAAGGTAGGGGGCTCCTGGGCAGAGCCCGATGCTCCAGGAAGCTTGGGGACCTGGGCTGCACAGCACTGCGCCCCAAGGGTCTCTCACTCACAGGGCATCTGCTCTGAGGATTGTTCTGAATTTTTAAGTGAGGGAATGACTCCGTTTTGATGAAGAACGCCTCAAGTTCAGAAAACGTGGAGCCTGTTGTTATAAACTGCTATCTTAAGAGGGGTTTTGCCTCCAGTGAGCCTTACTGTATGTGGGGGAATGGTGTTTTTTTCCTAATCAATCTGTTATTTTCAAAGCCTTTTAATATTTCCTCATAGAAATTTAATTTGAGAGGCTCCCCTTTACTGTGGTTTAAATTGTACTGACTTGGAATGAGTCCAGACATTTCCTTTGCATATATGTGAATAGTCTTAAAATGTTTGTGTTATCTCTGGTTCTTCAGTTTTACAGCTACTTTAAAAATATCTGTGACTTTGAGATAACTTTATTTTTTTAGTTCTAAAAAAAATACTAGGTACCACATAATCTAATGTATATGTAAAACCCAAGAAAATGTAAAGATTCCCCCTTTCTATCCTGAGTTTTCCTTTGAAATGCCAGTATGCTAGTGAGAAGGCGGTATATTTGCTATAAAATAAGGGTTGACATGGGGGTGACCTCTGGCTTCAGTAGACCCCCTTCATAAATGAGCATATAGGCTTATGTCCCCAGCCACCGTGCAGAAGGGTTCAAAAAGTATTAAGAATCATTGCCTTGAAGTAATTTTAAAACACTTGTTTGGAGGAGGAGGTTAAAAATTATAAAAATTAGTGTTGTTCTCTAAAAATTAATAAAATTTTTGATGTATTATTTTAAGTTTCACCAAAGATTATGTTTGAATAAAGAAATTCAGACTCCACTCCAGCCCTGAACAGTAGAGGAATGTTAAAATCTTCAGAAATGGGAAATGTTATTTCTCGGTAGTTCTTATTTTAATTTCAGTTTCTAATTCAATTTTAGCGTGTGGATTTTGTCTTGCAACAATGGTACTGAGTCTTGTGAGGATCTAGGTTGGTCAAAAGCACCTTTAAATACCTAATTTTTAAAGAATTATGGATTCTCTTCCCAGAGGAAGACATATATACACATACGTATTCTGAATTTTGCATTTTATTTCAGAGGTAGATGGTCATCCCCACTCCAGTTGCACCATTGAATCTCTAGGTTAAAAACTCAGGACAGATTGCTTTGTTTTATATAATATTAACTGAACACATCGAGTGGTGTGTTGCTTGACGGTAGCCAGTTGAGCTCTGTAGAATCATGTCCTGTTCAGCTGCCCCTGAGGGAACTTGTGAGTGTGTGCCTCAGCCCTGCTCCACGCCATGTCACACTGCCAACCCCTCTCTGCTCTCTTCCTGCCTACCTGGCTCTCAGAAACATAGATTTCTCAGTATTGTGATACCTGTGGTCAATGAAGGATGCTTGCTTTACCCAGGATGCTCTTTTTTTTTTTTACCCGTGTCCCCTGCATCGGCCGGCGGACTCCCAACCCCTGCGCCACCAGGGAAGCCCAGGGTGCTCTTTTTTAATCGTCTGTGAGGCATGCTGGTGAACCAAAAGCTTTATCAACTCCGAATCTGCAAGGAATTTGACCAGCCTTCTTCCTGAACCTTCATTGGCTTTGTGTCGATCCTTCATTTTTCTCCCATCTTCCTTTTCAAGTCGTGTATGCTCTCCATGTGTCCTGTTAAGGGTGTCATTACCATCTGTAGCCGTGTGCTAAGCCTGTCTTTGCGTTAGTGTGCATCTTCATCCAGGCATGCCATGAGTTCGGCATAGAGCTGGCAGAACACGCAGCATTGTGGCTGGCCTGCACTTGCACAGAACACCCTTACTTTCTTCCCGTGTTCTGTTCGTCAGTGCTTCTCCCTCTCCTTGCCTCCGTTGCGGCTGAATCCATTCAGCGGTGGGCTGATAAACACACTGGAATGCTTGACATGCAAGCGGCGGGTCTTGCGTGCCAAAGCCCAGCTGATTGTCCCCCACGCTGCTGCCCAGATCTCTTCTGTCTCAGACTGAGGACGTTGTCCGTTCTCTTAGCTGTCAGGGCATCTGCTGCTGCCCACTCCTGTCCCTCTGTCATCTGCCTGCCACCCTCACTGTCCCCTCCTCACTTCCTCATCCGTCCAGTGTTCTGTTCTGTCCTCTGTGCCTTCCATGCAAGTAGATTTGGGTTCCTCTCAGGGTAGAAGCATTTACTGCACACATCTGCGGGCACAGACCTCCTTCTGGGCCTCAGAGGATACAGGCTTGAACAAAATCAAGGCGTGGCTCCTGCCCTTTGGGGGCTTACAGTCTAATGGAAGAGATGAAGATTAACTTGGTAATGACTCAAGTAACTGTAAAAGTTATCACTGTGGGGTAATAAAAAAAAGAGAGGCCTGTGTAATGACAGCCTTCACTAGGGGAACTGAGTCAGGGAAGGCTCCTTTGCTGTAGGAATACTGGGCTGAAAATCCATATGATTTGTTTGGGCAGAAAGGGATGGGAGAGGCAGAGGAGACAGCCCTTGTGAAGGCTCTGGGACGGGGCAGGACAAACAGCTTAGGATGTGAAAGGCAGCCAGGAGGGGGAGGCGGCACCTGGTGCCAGAGGAGCAGGGGGCCGGGGGTGTTAGAGCGAGCAGGGCCCCGGGCTTCGTACAGCTGCTGTTTATCCTGTGCGCCTTGGGCAGCCCCCCACAGAGTTCTGATGGGGAGGAGGGGGCATCAGGGTTGCGGCTGGAAGGTTCTTCAGAGCTCAGGGCAAATGCTATGTACTCTTCAAACCAAGCTGGGAAAATACTGATCGTCTCTGCCTACTTTCTTCACTTGGTCTTCCCGCGCTAAGCACCAGGGGACACGCAAAGGTGAGGAGAGGCTTCTAATATCATCTGTCTGGAGAGACAGGCAGGTGGACCCCCAGTGATGTTGTATATTCGTTTGTTCATTCAGCATGTATTGAGGGGGCCATTATTTTTATCTGGTTTTTGTGTGAAGCGTTTATGGCGTGCCAGGTGCTGTACTAGGTGTTGGTACAGCACTGAACCAAACAAAGGTCCTTGTCTTCATTTAGGGTCACTTTCTTGTGGATATATTATATATTAAAGAAAACCAAGTAAAATCTTAAAAAGAACCTCAACACATTTTTCTAACTATCTGTGCCAGGTTAGATTTTGGGCAAACATAGCTTGCAGTGTATGTGGTACGGATGTAGGTTATGTTATTGAACCGCAAAAGAGAATTAGAAGCCTAACTCCCCTTAAAATCCCTTAAATTGTAACAAAAATGTAAGCCTGTAGAGCAATACATTTGTATAATAATGAACACACAGAAAGTATCATTTGTAGTATTGTTGTAACATAGAAGAGGGAAGGATTTATGTAGATGAACTCATACTTGGGAGGTGTGATTTGGCGCCGCTGTGGTTAGCGGCTCCTTGCATTTTTGTCTTTACAGACGGAGGCCCTAAGCAGTATGGAGTGGTCAGGTTTACCTGACCTTTCTTATTCTCGAGTAATTTCACATTTTTCAACAATGACCGTTTTGGGGAGGTCCAAGAGGGAGGGGATCTAGGTATACATATAGCTGATTCAGTTCATTGTACAGCAGAAACTAACACAACATTGTAAAGCAGTTATACTCCAGTAAAAAGAATGTGACCATTTTTAAATTCTGAGGTTAGACATTGTCTCTGGATCCAAAAATCCTATCCCATTTTCTTGATTTCCATAGGGAGTGTCTTTCGATAGGGACTCAGATGCTGGTTTGCGTCTTTTCCTGTGCACAGCCTGTCTTCTTTTGGCCTCTTACTCTTTAATCCCCCAGGTCTCCCTCGGCCTGTCTCCAGGATGCTGTGAGCCCCGTTCTCTCTGTATGACATTGTCACAGGAATAAAGAAACAGTTGTGTTTAATTTTTACTCTCTGGCAGTTAGTGAAAGAAGACTTTGTGATACGTACTTTATGGAATAAGTGCTTCTTCCCTGTTAACATTCAAAACTCTAAATGGCCCAAAGGGCACTTTTCTAGCGGAGTTGGTAACAGCTCCGATCAATGAATTGTTCCTGTCGCACAAAACACGAGGACCTGTTACCTGTTTGTATCTGCTGTTTGCCCCTCAGTTACATACCTGGTGGCATGGTTATTTAACATTTCTTCTTTCTTCTGGTGGAAATAACATCACCAGGTTCTTATACATTTGGAGGCTGGAACATCTGCTTCTAACTATTAGGGGAAAAAAATCATACTCAAGATTTTTAGCCTATCAGATGCTGAGCAGCCTTTGATTAAGCTAATGCTCCACATTGCTTTTTTATTGGCATGGGTATTTTTTGATGTATGGCAGAAAAAATGATTACTGAGATTCCTCCATTTCTGGTTGTTTGTTTTTGTTGTTGTTGTTTTTGGTCTGTAGACACATTCCTTAACCCAGCGGAGGGCTGTCCAGGGTAGAAGAAAACGATTCGATGTGTTGTTAGCCGAGCACAAAAACAAAACCAGGGAAAAGGAATCGATTCGCCATCCGGACTCTCAGCAACCAACGCAGCCTCTCAGGGACCCGCATCCCACTCCTCCTAGAACTTCACAGGAGCCACACCAAAACTCTCACGGAGTGATTCCTTCCGAATCAAAGCCTTTTGTAGCTAGTAAACCTAAACCTCACACCCCCAGTCTTCCAAGGTAAGCCCCGTCCAACAGCTCTCTCTCCCTCTTTCAGAGAACAGACGTGCAGACTGTAGAGCCCCGGTGTATCGTGATGTCGAGGACAGACATCAGGCTTGCTGCGAGAAGAGATGTTTTTCTAATGGGGTTTTACTTTAAGAAAAAAAAAAATGTTCATCACTGAGTTTCAACCAGGGCTGTTTGTGGCCAAATGCAAGCAGCAGAGTAAAGCTAGAATTAATCTGTTCTGCCCCTGCTCAGCGTTCGGTGTCTCCTGACCCTGTTGAGTAGGGCTGCGGCCCGGGTCCTGCCCGCAAGTTAGTGACGGGAACATTTTACATGGCTTTGGCAGCCATTTCCCATTCATTTGTCTCGCTTCTTGCAAAACACAGCAGTTGGGATTCTTGCTGGGGATAGGCATTCAGCCTGAGTCTTTACAGCATCCATTTACAGCATGTTTTTTCATTCATTCATTTGGGGCTCTTGCCTGAGCGTGTAGGAGTTATTTGAGCTGTGTAGTGAGCAGCAGGTCAGAACTTAGACACATCCCTTGGAGACAGTGATGGTGGGCTGAATATATGTGTGTGCGTGCTTGTACATTTAACCAAGTTGAAGTAAAGGATTTTGTACCCACTTTCCAGAAAGAAAGGAAAAGGAAAGGCGTAGAGAACGAGGGTTTTGAGTCTGGGCCGAGGGCTTCTGCTTAGGAATGTGCCAACCCTTGGGTGCTCTTGCTTAATTAACCTTTTATCCTCACGTGTCTGATTCTTGAAATGGTCACATGAGGGGTGGAAGTGCCTCCGTCTTGGAAACCTGAGAGTGCCCGTGAGCCTGTCCCCACATGGGCCCCCTGGTTTCCGAGCAACACGGTTGGAGGAGTGATCAGAGGAGGTGCCCGAGAATGTGGCCAGGCCCAGGCTGTCGATTCCTTTGCAAGTCGTTTCTTTGGCCAATTTCATTAAAGTTTTTCCATCTATTAAAAAATAGGCTTAAGTCTAGAAACAGCAGGCCTTTATGTGTGTTGGAAAAGCACACTGCTGTCCTTGAGTTACACACTCTAGATTACCCACATAAAATGGTAAAGCTACCTTCTTTTATCACCTCCTGTCCCTCTTAGGTTATTTTCGAGCACATTACCAATTACCTCATTGATTGCCTTAGTAACCCAGTTCCAGGTGAAATTTGAAGAGGAATCAAAGAAAGAATTCTCTTAAACTCCACATGTATTTCGCCTTCTTTGGGGAGAATAGGAGGCGCACCAGGTGGCTGTGGAATAGAGAAGTGGTTATAAGTTACTTTGGTTAGACTGGGCAGACAGCTGCATTTGACATCGCGCAGTTCGGGAGAGAGGACCCTTTACGCCCAGGCCCCCCGGATCAGCATCTGTGTCTCTAGTGCTAGTGGTGGAGCCCAGACCTCCCCTGATGGTTTTGGATACATTGTTGTGTCTGAGACATGTGATCTGATCTGATCAGTGCTGCACTTTCTACTCACCAAGGCCTCCAGGCTGCCCTGCTCAGCAAGGTGGGAGTGCCCCCATTGACCCTCCTCCAGTCCATGAATCTCCACACCCTCCCCTGCCTGCCACTGAGCCAGCTTCTCGGTTATCCAGTGAGGAGGGAGAAGGCGATGACAAAGAAGAGTCTGTTGAAAAACTGGACTGTCATTATTCAGGTCATCATCCTCAGCCAGCATCTGTAAGTTCCACATCCGCCCCCGTGCCAACCCTCCCCATGCCGCAGGGGTGGGGCACTGCAGGGGGGGCGCGGCGGGGACCCGGGCATGCCCTCCGGTCCATGTGGGGCGAGGTCAGGGTGCGAGTGCAGCTCAGAGCAGGGCGCCCCCAGGCGGCATGCACTCGGTCGGGTACGTCTCCTGCTCTTTCCGTTCTCTTCCATGACACTCAGGGCCAGGCGTTGTCACACTCGTGCTTCACAGCCCTCGGTCCTCAGTAAGCGCCGTCTGTCCTGGCCGCTTCTTCCCGGGCCGTACGTCCTCGGAGTTAGCGAGTCCGAGCGTGTGCTCTCTCTCTTGCAGTTTTGCACATTCGGGAGCCGGCAGATTGGAAGAGGCTATTACGTGTTTGACTCCAGGTGGAACCGGCTTCGCTGCGCCCTCAACCTCATGGTGGAGAAGCATCTGAACGCGCAGCTGTGGAAGTGAGTGCCCGTCCCACCACCTCTGTGGGCGGGTGGCTCATTAGGGCTGCATCCTCTTTGTTTCTTACGGGGCTGATTTAATGAAGGTAGTGGTCTGTGAGATGAACACATGGCCTTTGACCAGCCCTGGAGGAAGGGCTGGTCATCCACTCACTCATTCATCCACTCACTCTTGGAGCAAATGTGTCTTGTTCTCGGTGCTGGGGTTTCAGGCCGAGGGACGCCCAGATGGCTGGAGCTCACATTCTAGTTCGGGGAGAAATGCGAAGCCAGTCAACAGAACATAGAGATCATAGCTTGTTGTAAGGGAGATAACAGAAACGCTAATAACCTGTAGCACTTACTGAGACTAAGACTACTGTAGGCCAGGCACCTTAGCAAATACAGTTTTCATACCTTGCTGTGTCAGGTGGCCTGGATTACTCCTGTTTTACAGGTAATGAAACTGAGAAGCAAGGTCACACAGAACGTTAGAGGTAGAGCCAGGGTTTGGACCCACCTAAGAGCTGAGATGGGAAAATAACAGGATGGAGGGATTCATGGAGAGCCTGTCTTAAGGGGCCCTTGAACTGAGATGAATGGATGAGAGAGAGCAGCCGTGGGGCTGGCGGGGAGGAGTGGGTTCCAGGCAAGGAGAACCGTATGTGCAAAGGTCTTGAGTCAGAAAAGAACATGGCTTGTTTGAGAAAGAGCAAGAACGCTCCTGGAACAAGAGGGGATCCAAGAGGTCAGGTGACACTGAAATTGATTGAGGGCACTGAGGAGCTGCTGAGGGCTTTAGGGAAAGGAGCCATTTGCTCTGGTTTACAGTTGAAAGTAAGACGATCATCTCGTGTGGCCTTATGCACACCGTTTCCCCAACGTGATTTTAAGTGGAAGAACAGTTCCGTGGCCCGAAAGATTTATTAGCTCAACCTTTCCTGAAGTAAAATAGTTTTTGTTACTGCAGGACTTCTCAAAGCCTTTAATGGGCACGGTCCATCGTAACTCTCAAAGCAGAGGATATCGTGTATAATGCGGACTGTCTCCCAGGCTCTTTTGACCTGGGAACCTCTTTTAGGGGAGCATCCTGGGGACTAGCGTTTGCTGGAACCTACTTCGGGAAGCGCTGAGCTTTGCTAAAGGGGGCTGTCCGATAATACTTAGTCATCCCAAACCCTCCATTTGGGCGTCATTTACTAGTGCCTCCCTGAGTGGACTCTGCGAGTACATCTATTTTTGCCTCTCTGCTTTGCTTGCCTGATATAGTCAGAGGGAGCTGTCAGAGACCTCGGGTAGTCCAGAATCCAGAGAACCATCCCCATGGTCGTTAATAGGACTTGTACTTGTTCGCGGTGAAGACCAGCCCCACAGCAGTGTTACTCTGCTTTATTTCATGTTTCTTCCTGGTTCTTACTGGGTAAGAACCTTTATGAAGAACAGTGTTCTGAACCAGAGACAGACTTGGGCAGTGGTTTGTTGGGATTCTTTGGGGGGTGGCCTCACATCAGAAAACTTTAAAATGCATGAAATCTCAGCTTCTTACTGGTGGGACCTGGAGAGCTCATTGAGCTCACAGAACTATGGGTTTAATGTACTCCTAAGGGTTTAGAAGGGTCTTCAGAATTTTTATCCCCATTATATTGGTAAGTGGTTTATGGCCAGTGGTTTGGGTTGAGAGAGTTTTGGTTCCTAGTGGCTTGTGTGGGAGAGGTTTTCTTCCTTGTGCTCTGAACCTCTGAAGAAGCAGGATCCTGAAGTTGACTCCACTGTCTGTCTCCCTCTGTTCTGTCAGAGGCTCACTGCCTTATCCGTCACTTGCTCCCACTGAGGAGGAAACAGTTCTTTCTGTTAACATGACCTTTGGTTTTGAAAAAGTCAATTCGGTAGAGACAGACGGGCCACTCAGTGATGAGCTGGCACACAGGCCTGGGGCAGGTAGGAGCTTGAAGAGAGGTGCCAGGCCACGTGCTTGAGGGAGTAAATGCTGCCGACGGGAGTGAGGGGAGCTGGCGCAGGCCACCCCTGAGATTTGCCGGGAGTGGCTCGGCACTTCTCAACCAGAAGAGAGCTGTTCTTCAGGTGGCATCTTTGAGGCACTCAAGGAAAGTCTTGAAGTCGGCCAGGTCCCATCCTACTGGCTCAGCCGGAAGTCCTCCCTTTTGCAAAGAGCCCCGGCACCACTCTCCTCAGCCCCTTACCCTTGAGTTACTGTGGTTAACTTTGGGATAAGTGGAGGTGCGATTTGAGCCTGGCAGTGAAGTAAGTTATCTTCAGTGTGTGGAGTCTCTGGGCAGCAGTGAAAGTAGACCAGCTCTTCCTCTGGAGCAATGCCACGACCCGAAAGGCTGTTTGCAAGCTCCTGTGAGTTCTGTCCGCTGCTTGCATGCTGTGACTGGGGACCACTATTGCACTTCCCCTAAGGAGGGGCTGGGATGGCTGTCAAAGGTTTTGTGGTTTGGGTTTTCCTTTTTCTAATTAATTTTTTAGATTGGTAATAAAGTCACTTGGCTAAAAAAGGAAACATGTACATAAAGAGGCATACAGTGAAAAGTTTTAGTCCCCCTGGCACCCATACTCCTCTGTTTTCTACCCACTCCTCACAGACAGAAGCAGTTTTATCAGTTGTTTGTGTCTCTGAGTTTGTGTGTGCAAACACAGGTCAATATGACTGCCTCTTCTTTTTTTGTCTCTTCTTTATGCAGAAGGTAAGAAATGACTTAAAAGAGCTTTTTTAAGAGAAACCGGTCATGTCATCCAGAGAGGTCCACATCCCTGCCCCTGTGGAAGCCTTTCCTTTTCACAGGATTTTGTTGTAGCAGCCTGGCCCTTAGGCCCGTCTTCCTAAGCCACCTGGTGGCCATGAGAAGCCACTGCGCCCAGGGAGCCGGAGCCCCTGTGCTGCGTTTCGAGCAGAGCTTCTCACAGGTGCCAGTTGCCCTGGGGATCTTGTTGAGATACACACCACGATGAAGGAGGTCTGGGGTGAGGCCCAGGGACTCAGCATCTCTAGTAAGCCTCTCAGGTAATGTCAGTGCTTATCCTTCGGGAGTAGCATGGGGGTAGAGGCTGGCTTCTCAACCTTGGCTGGAGTCTCCTGGAGAGATTTGGAACTTACTAACGCCTGGACCCCACCCCGAGATTCTGGTGTGGCCCGTCTGGGTGTGGCCTGAACTCCACAGGTGATTCTGATGTGCAGCCACAGTTGGGAAGCACTGATTTAGGGCCAGAGTCACACTTTTGAGAGGGAGTTTTAAGGCTGGTGCGCACACTTGGAGTTGTTAATTCCATTTATTAATAACTGTAGTCCTTCTCAAAACGCATGTGGAAAGCCCTTGGGCAGCAGTCTAGGCCAGCGCTCTCACTTGAAGGATGAGGAACCCGGCCCCCGCTGGTATGGCGCCCAGATCAGCCAGAGCTGCCCGTGGAAACCGGGAGCCGGGCAGTCTTGGCACTTGGCTTCCGGTCAGGCCGTTTGCTGTTTTGCCATCTCGGTGTTCATTATGCCACAGGGGTTTCTGAGATTTTGGCGCCGTCACATTTTAAAAATCGGAGCTAAAATAAAAGCCGGGGTGAGGGCGGCGGGGTGGGGGTGGGGGTGGGTGTCCTCCCTGGTTTGACTGTTTGATTACATACTTTACCCAAATATTATAGACAGAATACACTGTTAGTGCACCGTGACCAGAAGTCCCCCTGAGATTTTGGGGGCTTTGTTCCCTTGTACGGGCACGTACAGGCACTCAGGCCAGTAGCTGGGACCTAGCAGTTGTTATTAACTAGCTGTGCCCTTCCTTTTTCCTCGTTCTCTCATGAGTTGTCTCAGCGTTTGAGCGCCTTCTGTGTGCCAGGCACCGTGCTGGATGGACAGTGGTAAATCAGCTGTGGATTGCTCCGTCTGCGGAGATGCTAGACAGTGATCATCGGTCACACGTTAAAACTACCAGAGTCTTCCAGAGTCTGGGAACAGGGGGCAGTGCGGGAACGAAGCGAGTCAGGACGGTTAGGGCAGTTTTCCTAAGAAAGTGATGATGGGGGCTGAAACGGAAGTGAGAGCAGAAGTTGGGGTGAGAGTGCTGTAGGCGGAAGATACCCAGGGTCTCGCTTCACGGCCCGTTCTCGGAACTGAAGGAAGATCAGTAGCCAGGATCACAGAGTTCGGGGTGCCGGACGGGAGGGTGCAGGGTACGTACCTGCGGCTGCAGCACCGGTAAGGCGCACGGCCTTACAGGCCTTTGTTCTCAGAGCGCAGGAAGCCATTAAGAATTTGAAGGGGAAAAGTGACCCTCTGTGTGGCCCAGCATCTCAGCGTGATCCATGTGACCAAGGGGTGTGTTCAGTGCCAGAGGTGAAGGGGGTGTCCTTCTGAAAGTTTCCACGAAGGGCAGTGGTGGACGTTGCTCAGGCCCTCTTCTGTTTCGCAGGAAGATCCCGCCAGTGCCCAGTACCGCATCGCCCGTCTCCACACGTGTTCCTCACCTGACAAACTCTGTGCCGACATCACACTGTGGGGTCAGCTGCCTGGCGGCAGCCACCATATCTCCCTCCCCTGCCCCGCTCTCGTCGTCCTCCATCTCCCCCAGTAGCAAGTCGGTACCAGCTCATGGAACCACACTGAACGCACAGCCCGCCGCCTCCGGGGCCGTGGATCCCGCGTGCAGCATGCAGTCCAGACAGGTGTCCTCCTCCTCAACCTCCCCCTGCACGCCCTCCAGCCTGTCCTGCGTGCCCTCCTCCCCCATGGCCAGGAAACCTCAGAAGTTGAAATCTAGCAAGTCTTTAAGGCCCAAGGAGCCTTCTGGTAACAGCACTAACTGTCACCACGCGAGTAGCAGTGCCGGCAGCGGCGGCTCAGGAAAGAAACGCAAAAACACTTCCCCGCTGCTAGTCCCCTCCCCCTCCCCCTCTTCTCATTCCGTGGAGTCTTTTAGGAAAAACTGTGTGGCTCACCCTGGGCCTCCCCACCCCACGGCGGTAGCCTCTCCCCACGGCGTCGGCCTCAACTGTGTGGCCGGCAAAGCGAACTCGGTGAGTGGCCGGCACGAGCAGCCCGGGCGGGGCGCCCCCGGCGGGAGCCCCGGCGAGTCCATCAAGAGGATGAGCGTGATGGTGAACAGCGGTGACTCCACACTCTCCCTCGGCCCCTTTGTGCACCAGGCCGGCGAGCTGCCCATCAGCTCTCACGGCGCCTGCTCCCACCCGCACACTCCTCTGGACAAGCTCCTAGGCAAGAAAAGAAAGTGCTCGCCCGGCTCGAGCGGCATCAACAGCAGCAGCGGCAGGCCCACCAAGGTGGCCAAACTGCCGGCCGTGAACAACGTCCACGTGAAGCACGCGGGCCCCAGCCCGGGGCCGCCAGGACTGGCAAACAGCTCCCTCCTGCATCAGGTAGGACAGGGCCTGGGAGCCCCGTGGGGAGGCCCTTGGCCCCTCCCTTGAGATCTTTCGCCAGCTCGGAGATCTGTGTGGTCGGGTTGGTGGGTTTGCCTGAAAGCCAATGTCCAGCTTCATGGGGTCTTTTAAGAAAAGGATGAGTTGATGGCCGGACGGAGGTCAAACAGGCTCCTCTCTGCCTGACCCTGTGATGACTCGGAGGACGCTCCTGGGTGAGGAGGCCACGACAAGTGCGTTTCGGCAGCAAGTGCTGCGGATACCGTCTCGTGCGTGATGGCAGACCCCTCCCCGAGGCCGGCGGGCCGTGTTTCCTGGAGAGCAGTCCTTCATTGTGTTTTTCTGAAGAAAGCTGGGCTAAAATCAAACTGATCTAGAAAGGGATGATTTAAATTTGAAAGAGACCGTTTAATATTTTTCCCAGCAAAGAATTTCAGAATTTTAATTTCCTTGTTAATTCACTCCCTATTTTTTCTCCTCCCTGTTTTCCGAGGAGGCAGGAAAACAGCCTTTACTGTGGGCAGAGCAGAAGACTAAAATCTTGTTTGAGTTAACAGTTTGAAAAAAATCTGAACGTGACCCACTTGTAGAGAAGGGCTGTCTGGCCTCCGGATGCATTGCTGACCACGGCTCTCGGGCGCTACCGTGTCTTTTCCCCACTCCCCCCGCTGCTGTCTCCTCCTGGCCTTCCCTCCTGTGGCCGCGCCCTCCGGCTGCCTTTCTCGCCTGCCCAGGTCCTGTGTCTCATCTTGCTATACTTCATTCGACAGGATCCCTCCTGTCCTTGCTTACAAGCAGGAATCTCGGCGCTGTCACCCCCAGGGCCCTGCTTTAAAATGTGAGCCTCTTCTTTGTTTTGCTTTGTTTTTTCCCTTCCTCATCTTCAAAACTGAACTTAAATGCCAGGCTAGAACTTTTCCAGAAAATACCAAGAAGTTTGTTCACGCGATAGAAGTTTCCCTCCAATATCTGTGTGAATTAATACTCAGTGCCAAAGGTATGGGGAAAATAATTATGCACAAATTTAGGTAGCAGCTGCTTCAGTTCTCTCTGAGCCACAAATACATATGGGCTTATTCATGTGTTGTTGGGGTCTCTCTGAACAGGGGTTCCTGGACAAGTGAAACCTTCTTGATTTGTAGTTACTCCTTCTAGTTTAACGATAAGCATAAAAACACAGTGCAAACACTGTAAGAATCCATCCCTTAATAACTCCCTTCTGGGTGTAGTTTCCTGATGCACATGAATCCCAGGAGGGATGTCGCACTGCCTCGGGATCCCCACGCCAGTGTCACTGAGCGCGCCGTCTTCACGTAGACGCCACTGCGGGCCTTACTGCCCACCAGTGTCAGAAGGCGAGGAAGAGGCAGGGCGGGTGCAGCAGAGAGTGACAGTGTCTGTGGGGAATGGGGGAGTGGGAGTCTCGTCTACAGAGAGCAGCTGCTCCCAGAAGCTTGTTACCAATTTCAAAGAGAAACTGCTGATCTGGACTTGCGTGAGAAATTTGACCATTTTCTAAAGCTCTCTAGTTTTTCCTTTTGTTTTGATCTGGTGAAGCCCACACGTTTGCCAGCTAAGTTTGGTGCATGAGCTGCCAGTTTGCCACCTCTGATTTCCACCGTCTGGGGCGGGGGGCGGGGGGCGGGGGACTGTGTCCCACTAGGACAAACAGCCTAAGTTTGGGTTCTTTTCCTTAAAAGCAGTTTCATGTTAAGTTTGTATTTGAGAAAGATTTCCTCTGCAGTGGCATACTTTCTATTACGCTGCACATATTCTAGGGGGGCCCATGGCTACAGATCAGAGGATGGATGAACCTTGCGTATTTTTACGTCTGTGATCGTTTATCTGCAAGAGGGATCCTGTAGCTTTCTTCAGACTATCAAAGGGACCCATGACTCCAAATGCTGTAAAGAAGGCTGCTTCTTAGACCAGTAGGGACCTGAGCTCGCTGTTCTCCACGGAGCTGATTTTAAAGCAGAGATAACTGAACTGGTTGGAATCCCCTCAGCAACGGAATCAGTGGGACCTGCTGGGGAGCCTAGGAGATGGGGCTGGGTGTGAGCCCAGCCCCTGAGCTGATTCTTGGGCTCTGCCACCAAGGACCTAAAAATAGCTCACTGTGGGACTGTGAAGGCCAGAGTCCCCTCTCCCCGCCTCAGCATGGCCTTGGGTGTGAGTTTTCACACCTGTGTGGTGGCCCATTTGACCTTGTTCACGTCTCAGTTGACAACCTGGAATACCTTCAAGGAGACAGCATCAGTAAATAGAACCAAAAGGCAAACATGTGAGCCTTTTCTCTGAGCTAGAAACCCAGGCTGCTTCTCTTCTGGACAGTTTTCTAAAAGCCAGTCTTTTAGAAGGATTGTGCCCCAGGGCACAGAAGGCTTTTGAAAGCTAAAGCCAAATTCTAGAGCTGCCTGCTCCTGGCATTGCCCAGTCGGTTGGAGACGCAGTGGCCTCGGGAATACCTTGTTTAGAAATCAGGGCGGGGCCGTGTACAGCCGCTTACTTACCTTTCGTTGTCTCCCCACCCCCTCTTTTTTGAAAGCCAAAGGCACGTCCCTGACAGCTGAAAATAGCACGGGGAGGAATAATCTGGACACTTTTGACGACAAGTTACACCTCCACTCAGCACTCTGGACTCCACGATGCCTTTGAGTCTGTTTTCCCAACCTCCTGTGGGCCTCGAGGGTAGAAATCTGCCGGGCTATTGTTTTAACGAGGATGTCCCTGAAGCTT
This sequence comes from Lipotes vexillifer, assembly GCF_000442215.2. Classification (NCBI taxonomy): domain Eukaryota; kingdom Metazoa; phylum Chordata; class Mammalia; order Artiodactyla; family Lipotidae; genus Lipotes; species Lipotes vexillifer. Next base: position 3,245,575 of record NW_006769620.1, on the reverse strand, counting down.
TGTCTGTAGCAGTGAGTACTCGTAAAGGACACTGGATCAAGTCCAGCCACCGAATTGCTTTTATCAGTGTTAGAGTGGTCTGGACTACTTGCTACAATCTGTGAGAAGTTCCTGTCTCGTTGTTGAACCTGCAGTATTTCACGGAGCCACTCTTGGAGGGAGGTTGGCTGGCGAGAGTGTCTTGGCAAGAGCGTGACTGTAGACTTTTCTCCCTCCCTCCTCTCCCTGCCTAGTTCTTTCCTCACCCTGTCGTCTGTAGGTCCCTCTCCAGCAGTCAGGCACCTTAACTGGAGACACCTCCCAGGGGCGAGCAGAGCTGCACCCCAAGCAGCCCTCTGGAGAAAGGGGGTCTGCAGCTAGGTTTTTATAGCAGGTGCCGGGAATGGAATATGGACGTCAGTGAGAGGCACCATGACAAAAGAGCCTGTGTTTTTGCCCAGCCTTTTGCAAGTAATTTGGGATCTGAAGCCGTCAGAAGTTTCTAATGTACAAACTGGTTTAAAGCCATTGATGGCCAGAGAGCAAGTATACACCAGTTTAGAGGCTTACTTTTCATGGTACAAAAGCAATTGTGTGATTTTTTTTGTGTGTGTGTGTGAAGAAAATGCAAATGCAAACAATTTTGATAATGGAAAGCCAAATTCTGGTGGGTGGGGAGGTAGACAGAAATCACTATGGGGGAAAATTTTCCAAGATTTCCAGAGAGATTGAATTTTTTTTTTAACCTTTTTGTTTTCATGTTAAACAGTATACAGTTAGGTTGGTTGTCCTGCCCAGTCTCCTGTTTTTAAAAATTGCCTTTGTAACGTGAAATAGTTGGGATGCAGCAGACTCTGTCGTTCACAAAGTCACTGATATACTTAAATGTTTCCAAGGCACTCGGTGCATTGCCCGCAACCTCTTCTTTGGATACTGTCATGGGACTAAGTGTCAATTTCCGCTTGGAGCACTCCCCATACCGTGTGTGTCTCTACACACCCCTTCCTGCCTCTACACATGTTTATGTGGATGCCGTTGGCATGGGGAGCAGGCACCCAGGGAGGGGCGCTGGTGACTGTGCACACCTGCCCATGCGGAGATGGCGGGAGGCATGTGTGGTGTCTGCTAGTCACACCTCCTTTCTGGGGATTTACGCCTGCCATCTCATGGAGAGCTTCAGAGACCCTCCAGGATAGTGTTTCTAGTACCCCACCCCAAAAGAAAGAGCTTGATAGGTTCAGACATCACTGATTGAGAAGGTGTCCTTGAATTTGAGGGGATGAGCTGGAGCTCTTTAACAGATGATTCCACCACCACAGCTCCTGAAAGGAGAACCGGGCACTTTTGCTTAGAAGAACACACGAAGTTGCCGAACACAGGGTGAAGTTGCCGAACACAGGTTAAAGTTCCCAAGGTTCTGATCATGGCCCTGGGCAGGGCTGGGACAGAGCCAGTCAGTGCATCCGTTTTCCTTACAATTCTTGGGTTACAAACTTCAGTTTCAGGGAATTTTAAGTCAACAACAGGTAGAATGAATAAATACTTGGTTACCAGCCTAATAATGTGAATTGCTACAGAACTGTTCTTATTATGTAAGGTAACAAAAACTTTATTCAGATACTTTAGCTATAAATTGATGTAAAATATTGATTTTCTTTTTAAAGGAAGGGGAGAACAGTATCTTGTTCACCTATTATGCAATCAGTCAGTAAATGTTTTTAAAATGATACTGTAAGAGAGCTTGTATAAGAAGAAAGCACGGATGGGCCAGTTTGGTGTCGTTAGGAGAGGTCAGTCTGGTTGTTCATCCCAGGAGATGGAGAGGAGGAGGTAAGAGGGAATCAGAACGTACTTAGTTGATTCCTTGGTGACAAGTGCAATGGGGTATGGGTAGAATTTATTTTCAGAGCCAAGGGGACTTGATGGTTATAAATAAAGTTGCTTTTAGTGATGGAATTTATAGACAGATCATGTTGTTCCGAAAGATGTGAATAGGATCCACGATAGCAGGTTGATGCAGAATAATGTAGATATTTAGATTAGCGAGTCTTGGTCATTTGATTTCTTAGACTGAGGTTTTAATTGAAATTTCATTATTGTCTCCCGGTAGTACACAGAGCATCGGGATTAGGAAATTAGCCATTTTGGATTCCGCCTGCCACAAACAGACCTAAACAGTGCTATTAAATTTTAGACTGTTGTTCAAATATTGTATTTTCTCCTCCAACTACTTTTTATTATGGTGAACAATTAAGACCACTTAAAACACGGGAGTACAAGTATTTTTTTGAATTAAATTAACTTGCAGAAACCAAATTTGCAGTGGTTGGGTTGTTTCTAGACAGACTTTGGTATCAATTTAAAAGCAAGATAATTTTTATATTCTTTCCAATAGAATTTCATGACAACTCCTGCAGTTTTCTTAACCTACAAAAAAAAAAAAAAAAAAAAAA
>NW_006769620.1:3235222-3243054 GCF_000442215.2 Lipotes vexillifer | reverse complement strand
AACCAAAAAAAAAAAAAAAAAAAAAAAAAAGTGCTGCAATGATGAACAAAGAATTATACAAAACCTACTTTTGTATCTTTATTTTGGAATTTCTTGTTCTATTATAAATATGGAAGTATCCCTATTTGAGAAGACATATTTTGTTAAAAATGAATTGTACATATTTAAATATGTATTTTTGCACAGGTCTTTTTTTCGGATATCCTGTTTTGGTACAATTGAGATCATCTAGTATTTATTTATTAATTAATAAAAGTAAATACCTTTTTATAATTTGAAGTGGTTCACTGCCAAGCCAATAGTTCTAGAACCTGCCTCCTTTACGGTTTAAGGGATGCCTCTGTTCTGTGAAAGTCTTTTGTCCCTTTCAGTGTCTTGGGAGTGGATTCATACAGATGAAGTGGGCATTGCTTCTCCCTAGTTGCCTGATTTCCCAATAGACTACACGTAATAAGTGACACACTGCTTTTCTTTTGTTAGTGTTTTATGTATGTGAGTGTGTGTGTGTGTGTGTGCGTGCGCGCCCTGAGCACATGTGCGTTAGTATGTGATGTGATTAAAACTAATGGGGAAAAAAAAAAAAAAACAAAAACAAAAAACTGAAAGTGCCTGAACCTAGTTTTAAGCTTAGACAGATACTTTAAAAAGACTTGAATGTTCAGTTGAACTTTTGGAGTTTGCTTTTTCCACCTAAATATTGTTACTAAAATTTTAGGGGAGGAGTTGAAAACCACCAAATGCTGGTAATTTTATAAGGTATTTTAAAATTAAGACCTTTCGGTTCACAGGAATACAACTGGTGATGGATTGCCCGGTTGGCACCAAGGGTTACAAATCTTCTTGTCAGCCAGCAACTTACACAATGTGTCTGTTTTGTTATTCACTCATGAAATGCAGAGTTTAAAATAGAATATTTAAAATATTTTGTATTCCAAAAATATACAGAGTACCTCTGAGAACACTGAAAAAAATGTATAATTTGAAAAATGTAACTTATAAAGGCAGCTGTCTTCCTGAGAGAGTTCTGTTGCCAAGGAATTTCTTAATATCTCCCATTCTGTCCTGCGGGGGAAAAAGTTGGGCTTTGGAAAATGATTGTTAAAAGTTTCATTGTTTAGCAGAAAATAATCATTTTTACATTTTGTGCAAAACCTTTTACATTTTCAGATCATTTAAATGAGCACTACATACTGTCAGTGTGAATGTAGGGCCTTGAAAGCATTTTGCTGTGTTTGTTTGTTTGTTTTCTGTTTTTGAGCTTGGTTATAAAAGCAATCTCCTGTGTTAAAATGTGTGAATAGGTTGATCATTTGTACACATAATCAAGAGCATCTCAGCTGGACTTTGTGTTGGCTGCTGTATAGAACATGAACAAATGTCAAGGGATAGAAAATTACTTTGGATATTTAAAAGAGAAGAAATATAATAGTCTATTTGTTTTGTAACAAGTTCTGTAAATAAAATAATTTATACTATTTATAAGAAAAAGTTGTGCTTTGCTTTATGAGAAATTAGTTTGTGGAGCAAACATGTTAACGGGCAATAAAACCAGGATTTCTCAATAAACAAGGTTGGCTGCATGAAATATTTTACATGTTTCTGCCTCGTTGTGATAGTAAACCCTTTTCAATCTAGTCTGACTTTTCTTCATTTGTAGCATCAGACACCCTTAATGAAGCTCAGCTTCCCTTCCATACCACCTAAAAAGTTCTAAGGGCTTAGGATGTTTCTGTTCTTGGGCACAAAGTTTTGCCTTGGGTAAATTAATAACCGGGTAAACAGTGAACACTACTTACTGTATTCTTGCCCTGTAGGTTTGTCAACAAAGGGAAGTTGATAGATTGAGAAATACATTCTGTTTGTACTGTTTGATGGCATGTGGTCAGTTTTCATTAGAGGTAAGTTTTTTGTGTGTTTTAAAATTTTTTTTATTTTATATTAGAGTATAATAGTGTGTTAGTTTCAGGTGTACAGCAAAGTGATTCAGTTACACAAGTATCCGTTGTTTTTCAGATTCCTTTCCCATTTATTACAGAATGCTGAGGAGAGAGGTAAGTTTTTTAACCAGAGCTGGTTTGGTTTCTTCTTTGCTTTTACAGACCTCCCTCACTGGCAGTACATTTTGATATTAGGCACAGCATAATCTTTGACCTCTAGAAGTTCGGCCGGTTTTACCATTTGCAAATCACTCTTATAAGTTACAAATTATTTTTGTTGCTTAAAACAATGAAGGAAGCAGTGGATTTGTGTAGTGGAGTAAAGGTGCATATACATTACAGGAAGGAGTGAGGCTGGCTTCAGTCCCCGCTGCCCTGCCCCGTGGACTTCCGTCCAGTCCTTAGATCAGCCGACGGCTCAAACTCATTCTTAATAAGTTCCCTGTGGATAACTCCTTTACTTCGGATGTCCTCCTTAACCTTCACTCAAGGAGAAGTTTCAATCACTCAATCTCTTTACGCTTTTTGCTTCCGCTCTCTTGCAGATAACCTGGCCCTGGACAACAGGAGGCTATCCCAGTTCATGGAATGGGGGTTGGCAGTTTTGGATGCTGGCCTGTGGGAAATGACCAGCAGAAAGGCAGGGTGAGGCCATTCTAGGCAGAGGGAGCACGCTGGGCTGACACAGGTGTGAAGAAATGCAGACTGGAGGGCGAACTGGGTGAAGCTGGCTGGAAGGGAGGGGCGGACAGGGTGGGAGAAGTTGGCACCAGATGGTCAAGGACCTTAAATGTCATGGGGCCTTCATCCTCAGGAACATGCAGTTTAACCAGATGTAACTGTCAGAGCCCAGAGGTTTTCATGGTCCCGTCCCAGCACGTGCAGAAATAATAGTCGTTCACATCTTTAGTGGTGACTCTGGCAAATCAAAGCAGCACCTAAATCTCTGTCCCTCTTTCTCATGTTTTCACCCTGGCCTCAAAACTCTGTCTTCAGCCCCCACCCCCACCCCCCAAGTCCTCATCACAGGGCTCTCCCCTACATCAAGCCTAGGGTCCTCCCCCTTCTTACCGCACTTTCTGCTCTCTCAGTCCTCCGTCTCTCGCAAGAAACGCTTGCTCCTGTTGCTAGTGGGACTGAAACGAGTCTTTCGCCTGGTAAGGCTGTGATTCTTGCACCTGTTACCTTCACTTTCCATAATGGGAGCTCATGGAACAAAGGTGGCACTGGCAGAGGATCTCTTCCAGGGGAGGGTGAGACCATCAGCCAAGGAGAAAGTTTTCGGGGGGAGGGGAGAATCGAACACTTACAATTTAGTAATTTCTTAAAATCCCCATCACGTAGGGCCCTCCAATAAATGTGGAAGACAGAATGGACAGGGGAGAACCTTGGGACAAAAATCATTCATAAAGCTGTTGCAGTGATCCAGGTAACAGCTATTAAGCTTCCAAACTAAGGCAGTGACCATGTGGATAAAGTGGGGACAGATCCCAGAGATCTCTTAAAGGTAGAACCAATAGAACCTGAGGTCTCATTGTATTGAACATTCAAGGGAAGAGTGAGTCTAACATAACTTTAGAGATTTCTAGCTTGGCCAAACTGGTTGAGGAGCCTTAACATGAAATACGTGGTATGCGATCGATAGAGAAGGGAAAACATACTCTAATGAATTTGAGTTGCCCATGGGAAATTCAAGTGTAGTACCCAGTGGCTATTTGTGTAGTCTGGAGCTTATGAGAGAGGTCTGAGCCTAAATAGAATTGGAGGGTGGTTTTTCACTGGGAGTGGATGAGTTCACCTAGGAAAAATAGGTAGGTATCTGGCTTATTATTAGTTAAAATAATACTCGTCAAGTTGAAGGCCTAATGTGCCAGATATAGTACCAAGCACTTTATCCACCTTATCTCACAAAGCCCCAAATAGAGTTGGTAGTTTGATCCTAATCATACTGATGAGGAACTTCCAGAAAGGTAGGTGTCTTGCCTAAGGTCCCACGATGAGTAGGGGTATTGCCAGGCTTTGAATTCAGGTCTGTCAGATCAGTGGTTCTTAAGTCTTTTTTATTTTTTTCCCCCCTTCCAATAGATTCTCAGAATCACACGAAAGAAATCATAGGTTCTCTCTGAGAGAGGCACAGGCACCCCACATTTTATGTTCCGTTTCCAGGATTTCACAAACGAAGCCCATGCTCCATGGCCCAGAGAGAGAAGGCAGCCCAAGACGAAACCCTGGAGGAGAGAGTATTGTAGTCAAGACAGATGGAGAAGTGGTACTGAAGAGTAGAAAATTAGATCAGGGAAGGCAGAGAAGGATGAAGTCGAGTTAGTGGAGTTAGAAGCTCAGTTGACTCTCTGTTAATTATCAACCCATCAACCCACTTAGGTATTTTTTTTCTTCTGCTTCTTTCTCCAGGATAACTGGAATCGGTATTGAGATGAAAAGTTAGAAGAACCTGGGCAGGGAGATTGCCAAAGAGTTAAAAAGCATGAGTGTGGCTAAGTGATGGCCTCGCCTGGGTTTTCGAGGAAGAACTGGAAGCTGCCGTGTAAGTCCGTGCTGGCCCCCTAGTGAAGTGGTATTTGCAGTTTCCCTCTTGTTACGTCTTACGATCCTCCTTCCAGGTAACTTGTCTGTGATCAGACCAGTTAAGTGATTTGTTCAGAGTTACAGAGCAAAGTCCATGTTCAATCTGATATGGCCAGTAATGAAGGAGGACTATGTACAAGGCTGATCCAGAGTGAAGATGGTGGCACAGCACTTTTAGGAATAGAGCAGGATAGGAATAGGATAAGAGAGTCCGAGGGGCACTCCAGGTTTCAGTTTCAAAAGCAGAGCTGTTCAGAGGTGCTTGTGATCCCTGGGTCCCGGGTGAGCCCGTGGCAGTGGATGGAAGTGGCGCGGAGGAAAAGAGCGCTGGAGTTAAGGCCAGGGAACTAGGCTGTTGCTGCACATGTTGTCCATTTCAGAGTCGGGAGGCGTGAGGGGAAGACGGAGCCAGCTGCTCAGGTCTGGAGTGGACGAGACATGGTAACTTACAGTTCTGAGGGCAGTGAGCACAGTGGGTTGGTGGTATTGCTGGGTGGTGAGCAGCTTCAAAGAAAAGGTGTTTTGAATGAGGGTGGAAACATAATGGCCAGGAGAGAGATCCAAGGAGTAGCAAACCGTGGACTTCATCTCGGCCCCAAGTTCCTGAGGTGTAGATGAAAGAAAAGCCTCTGTGCCAGAGCACTTCAAGAAGAGTTGAATCCTCCAAAACCAAGTGTAGAGTTTTACCAGTGTTGATAATCCACTAATTGCAGAGACACTCTGGAAAAGCAGGTCTCTGATAACTTCTAAAAGAGAGGGTTAGTACCGTTGTCAGGACGCCACCTACTGGTAGTCTTGACTAAGTGGTCCCTTCCCCAGGGCAGTGTCAGGATGTATGATGTGTAGTTGCCGGGCAGGAGGCTGGTCATTCATTGGCAGGTTGTACCTTTTATTTCTTACATTCAGTCTGCACAGGGAAAATTACACCACTACAGGAGATTTCTAAATGACAAGAGGTACCGTGCACTTCAAGGTTATTATAATGGCCTGGACCAAACTGACGCACATTCTTGATACCCTTTGTAGGTCTTCAGAGATAGAAGAATAATGCAAAATGGTTTTGAAACCAAAACCAGTGATTATTAGAGCCTTTCATGTTTTCCAGACGGGCATGTAACTTCACTTCCCCCATAGCCGTTGTGGAGATGTGACTTTTGTTACTAACAACTACAAATTTCTGTAGAATTAGAAGGATGAAGGATGATCACAGCCCCTCTCCGGGGGACAGATGTCAAGTATCAGCTATTAATCATCTTCAAAAACAGGTTTCAGACAGCACCAGGGATTAATTGAGAATTAATTATACAATGGATTTGCTAATGGTCAGTAACCTTCTCTCCATCAATTACTATTAATGCCTGGTCAGGTTACCGAAGACTACCTGTGTGCAGTCACAAAACGTTATGTGCACTGCAGTTGTGTGTGCTCCGTGAACAAATGAGGTAGGTTATCCTTGCAGCCACTGGGTTAGGTAAAAGCTAGGTGCAGACACTTAACAACAAAAATGCTTGTAGACAGCATTTCCACTCCTAAAAGACTGCTAGTAAATGAAAAATTGATTTTTTTCTCATGTAGGAAATAGATTACCAAAATTTGACAAAGCTTATGTAAATACTTATTTCACTGGATAAATTTGATGCACAGATGTTATGGTTTTAGAGACTAATGATAAGATCGTTCATCCCAGTGACTTCATTTTGTACTTGAATAGTGTATTATGAGACTAGGGTTGCTAAAAGTGACAGGTTGCCAGCTTCGATCAGTACTGAAAAGGGACTAAACACAGTGAAAGTGTTTTAGCGCTATTATCACTTAGCAAATAAAACCATCATTTGATGATAATCTTATTTTCATATGGTGATATGTGTGCCCTTCATGACTAAAACCAGAAAATTAAGACTTTAATTCTTTGGATGGATTCTCCTAGGTGATTAACGGAGGCTGCTGATCATCAACCCCAGGTGTACAGTACGGGGGGTAGGACCAGGACAACAAACTCAAATGGCAGTGGAGCCAGGCAGATACTGTAAGGTAACAAAACAGGGCAGGCCGGATGAACCGGGCCTGCTGGAGGAGGTGTGCTAGCCATTCGGCTGGACCGGAAATGTGAGCTCAGAGTTAACCTGTTCTGTCCATTTTTCCAGAGAAGCTAGATAATAGGTGATTTTTGAATTGTCTTTCAATTTTTAGATGGCAACCACACATATTTTTTTTCTTAAAAACGCATGGGGGGGGGGGGCTTCCCTGGGGGCACAGTGGTTGAGAGTCCACCTGCCGATGCAGGGGATACGGGTTCGTGCCCCAGTCTGGGAAGATCCCACACGCCGCGGGGCGGCTGGGCCCGTGAGCCATGGCCGCTGAGCCTGTGCGTCTGGAGCCTGTGCTCCGCAACGGGAGAGGCCACGACAGGGAGAGGCCCAAATACCGCAAAAAAAAAACACAAATGTATGGGGGTCAAGGGGCTGACGACAGTTGCTGCCCAGTTTGCAGCTTGGTAGCTTCAGGAGGCCTCCTTTGGCGTCCTGACTTGCTTTAGGTTTCTGAACATTTTATATCCGCAATTGTGAGAAATAGGGGCCTGGACCTAAAACTTCCTCGACGAGGATTTTCTCAAGATTTAAAATACCCCCACTGGTCAAAAACCAGAGAACCAAGGTTTGAAATTAGCATTCTACGTAGTCTTACTACGTAACAAAGATAAGTGAAAAACATCAATGAGGTGGTCAAATACAAAAAAATTCAGTTTTTCCCATAAAACATGGCTTAGATGGCCCAATTTATTAATTTTATGTGATAGCTTTCTGCCAACACTCATGGTAATTAATGTGCATGTGTTATAGTTTGTAATGTTTTCATATAAATGGACCTCATAAATAAAGCCTGGTTTTCTCTTCCAGGAAGTAACTTCTCCCAGCGTCAGAGAGCCAGCATGAGGAGAGCTGGGATCAGAATTTGGTTTTCCAGCTGCAGTGTCCAGTGCTCATTTCTCCTATACCATATGGCCACATTAAAAAGAAATGTTAGGTTCCAATTTTATTTTCACTTCCAAACTGATACTGTGAAGCAAACACAGAGACTCTGATTTTGTATTAAAAAATACATATGCATAGGACTAAATATAGAGAATATTCGTCAAAATATTAATAGGCGGGCTTCCCTGGTGGCGCAGTGGTTGAGAGTCCGCTCATTGCAAAATATGCTCATCGCAAAAGAAATTCAGGATACTAAAGTGGACTTGCCTTGTCATCCTACCCTGCAGAGGTAATAACGCCCATTAATATTTTTTTTTCTTTTTTTTTTTTTTTTTTT
>NW_006769620.1:3227082-3235150 GCF_000442215.2 Lipotes vexillifer | reverse complement strand
CGAACCCATGTCCCCTGCATCGGCAGGCGGACTCTCAACCACTGCACCACCAGGGAAGCCCCCATATTACCAATTTCTTCAAGAAATTACAGTGATCGTTGTTAATAAGGTTTTATAAATAAGCATTTTTAGAAATCCATCTGGCATTTTAAGAGTCCGCAGCACCTGCAGGAAGCTCCTGTCAGAGCACAGCTCTGGTCCCTGCTTCCAGGGCAAACAGTCAGTGGCCCCTCTTTCATCAGTACAGTACTGACTGCTGCCGCTGTCTTGACTTTCAAGGCAGTGCTTCTAATACTTTGCCAATAAGTCTATCATTTGCAAGAGGGCTTTGCTTTCCCAACCTGTTATTACTCATAGTTTTACTCAAGTTTTTAATGAAGAATGAATGTTAGTTTCAAGTTATTTTCAACAGATTATCCACTGAGATCATGTGTTTTCTTCTCTAATATGTTAATGAATCATTCCCATCAGCAATGTAAACGTGCTCTCTTAAAAAAAATGAATCAAAACCTCATACTTCTCTCCCCTTCCTTTTTACAGTAAAATGCCATTTCCCATTGTCTTCTTAACTCAGCTCTACCAAAACTGCTCCTGTCAAGGTCACCATTCGGCACGCCTGGGATCTTCTCTCTCAGCAAATCCGGCTGCCTCTACAGTTTATTCCACCACTCCCCAGCGTCCCTGCAGCTCAGGGCCATGGTGACACTTACAAGGTAAGTCAAATTGGGCCATTCCTCTGCTGAAAACCTCCAGCGACTTTCTTCCCCTCGATAATTGCTCTCGTGGTCTCTCTCTCCTTTTTCTGTAAGTATCACGGTACTAGAGAGGCCTTTTATGTGACACCCTATAGCAGAGAGCTCTCATGCCCTATCAATCAATCACCTTTATCTGGTTTTGTATTTCTTTCTTCCTCGCACTTCTCCCCCTCTGACTCACTAAGTTTGTAACTGGGAAGAAAGATTCCCTTTGCCAATATAGCTAAAATCTTCAGTGAGACTGGCTTTGGCGGAAGCTTTTAGAATCTAGGGTTATGGTAGCCTCAAAAAAGGAGTAACTTCCTACCTTCTGTAGATACTTGTTTCTGAGGGAAAGCTTACGATACACTGCATTTCTCGTCGGTCTTCTATGTACTATAATAAGCACTGTGTTTAATCATACAGCAGCTTCTCTTCTTCGTAAAATTCAGAAGGCTTAAAGGTAAGAGATGACATGCACGATCCCCTATTTTACTGAAGAGTCAGAATGTGAACTCAAGTCAAGTCCTGTAGTCTCTGTAACCATTTACCATAAACCAGAGCTGTTCAAATGATGCAAGCAAATGTGACATTATTTTAACAATACCAGACCCCATTCATTCTTAAAAGAGAGACGTCAAAAAAAGTAAGAAAGAAACCATGCAGTATTTATTTTATACAGTTCAACTGGGCACAAAGTAAAGCAAGCACCTCTACAGGAAATCCTTTGTGTGTGAGGTTTTTTTTCCTTACATATTAATTACTCTGGATAGTTTCTGAACTCTGTTTAATAGCAGGTCTCCTTTCTTGATAGTTTCTTGGTACTGCCAGTTCTTGCTATCAGGTCTATAAATAAATCGAAGAAAAATGAATTACCAACCAGTCACACTACTCCATAACAATAGTTGACCTACTTTAAAAAAAAAAGGGACTCTTCTTTTACGAGTGCCTTTATTTTTGTGCAGTATTACAAATGATACACAAACTTAAGAGTACCTGTTCGTTTCCACTATTTCATTCACTTTATCTATTTTGCAGTGTAGCCTCCCAGCAGCAATAAATCTGGAGAGTTCCCTAATTAATTGAGAGAGAAGGGGGGAAAAAAGCCTTTAGCATTATAGCCTTATAGGGAAAAATATAAACTGCAGTAAATAAACACATGATTTGTCTTTCAAGGTAACATTTTGATGCGCAGTAGTTGAGAAGATGGTCTCCAGTGTTTATCGCAGGTGTCTTATCTACCAGAATTAACAGTGACCCTACAAGTGCCTATTCCTATGAAGGGTAGGTGGTCAAAGAATGAAGCCATTCACAGCTACAGAAGTGCTCAGGAAAAAACTTGAAGGGGTTAGAAAAATTAAACAGGAGGAAAATAATGAGCTTTACTGGGTGGGGGGGTGAGGGGGGGGGAACCTGATGAAACTGTCCAGTTTCTTTCTACTTAACCTTCTTGGAGCAGGGAACTCTAAGGATTTTCAAAATCCTTCAGAGCACAGAGGGAAGGAAAGCTTTCCAATTATTTTTAAGACGGAATAACGTGCCACAATAAATTCTGATTAGGAACGTGAAAAAAGGCATTTATTTGTCAGTATATCCCGTCAGGACCCTAAACCCCAATTGAAGACAGTTAGTTACTTAAACAACAAACAGTCACACACACCCGGCTCCACAGCAGCATCCGCAGTGCAGCCCTCCATCCAGGTCTATCTACCACCATACGACACAGAGAAGAAGAAAGGAAAGCTCAGAAATCCACTAGAGCTACACGAAGACAGGCAGCTTTCCAATGCTGCCAAAGAGGATGAATGGAAAGCTGACTCCTTTAAGATAATCCATTTATAATATAGAATGATGTTAAATTGGGAGATTAATTAGGGGGAGTCCTCCTAATTAAGAAAAATCTGATTCCAAATACAAATTATGTGACTGACAGACGACTCTCACAGACACTCAAACATCTTGATCCTAGCACATAAACACCAACAGGAAAGGAACTCCAAATCTTAAGAACCAAATCTCAAACGAAAGTGCTATTTCAAGTCAGTGGGGAAAGGTTGGCTTATGGAATGGTGTTGAGGCAGCCTAATTATCACAAATCGCAGAAACCATGTAAGGAAAAAACGATAAACTCGATTATGTAAAGAGAATTTCTACACAGCAAAATACTACCAAAATCAAGTCCAAAACCAAATGAAAAAGATGTTTGCAGTATGTCGTTGCCACTGGTCAGTCAGTGGTGAAAGCCCCACTATTCCTTTTCAGGTTTGGAAAATCTGGTGATGGGCTTGAAAGATGGTTACGCTATTGAAGATTTTAAGCTAGAGGGTCCCTTAAAAACTAGCAAGAACTATGTGCAACGATGTTTATAGTGCATGCTCTACTGCTATACTCATTAAAAATTCAACTGTTGGTTTTTGAGTGATGTTACTGAGTGGCTTTAAAAGTCTAAAAATTAAAAAAGGTCAGCACTGTTTCTAAACTCACTTGTGTTCATTTTCCAGCAATTTACATAGCTGCATCTCCAGACTGCAGCTGTGAAACCCACTGGCACCTATTATTCTGGGACTGAAGTACACAGAGAAAACTACCCAACCAGATACAAGCAGCCTTGCTTTGCCCTGGACCTCCCTGTGCCCATCACCACACGTTCCATCCCGCGCACCTAGGCTGCTGGTTTCTCAACCATGCTCCCAAATCTCTCTCTCTGCTATTTCCTCCATCTGCAATGTCCTTTTCCCCACCACTTCCTATAAAAATATGCAATGACAACCAGTCTCACTTTCTGGTTACACCACCAAACTTTAACTACTTAATGCCCGAAATCGGTGTTCAAGTCCCATTCCCTAGATCCAAACGACGTTTTTGTCACCTCCCCGTGTGCTAATCAGTCAAACATATCCCAAGATGACTCATCTTCCCCAAACCAACCACCTAGCAGGGAGAACACAGCCCATGGGTATGGTTTCTAACCTTACATACATCAACAGAAGGCCCGGTTTATTCAAATAATGGCCTGGTCCCCTTCTCCGACAATATCTTATTAAGTCTAAGGAAGTGGAAGTACAATCGTTCAATCGTCCAAAATCATTTTATGAGGCAAGAAACACACAAACCCAGGCGTGAATCAGGTATCACAGAAATTTCAAACAAGGCCTTTTAAAGCTGGTCTGAGACCATGAAGGGAACAATTAACAAATACCACCAGAAATGTACCACATACCATCAATTCAGATGCCATCGTAATGCAGACCACCACAGTGTGTCTATCTAACTGGTGCCTCCCCTGCTTCCGTGCATCTTATCCACAGCTTCAACTGAGCCTCCCACTGCTCCCAAGCAGTGGACACGGCTTCATCACCACCACAGCACAGTTAAGAAACTAAAGGCTAGGAAGCCAGACCAGCCCCTGCTTTTTGTGCACTGCCCACCACAGGAAGCCACTCATTACACTGCCCATGAGAAGCACGTTTATAACGCCCCCAGCCCCACTAACCAGCTGCTCTTGGGCAGTGGTTACCAGACTTAATGTCACAGACGAGTTCAATTTAGAAGTGAAACCAAACCAAACCAACCTAGGGAAAGCAGGATGGGATAACCAACAAAAACCACTATCACTGCCTCTTTTTCTTTCACAGAAGAGGAGGAGGAGGAAAATTCTGGCTCCATAGTTTGGGTACACTTGAGATCTGTGCATTTTACTGAACCCGCCCACCCATAAACAAACACTGACTGATATGGATGCTAAGGTGACTGGGGGTGAAATGTACTGGTGCCTGCCATTTCCTTTCAAGCGGTTAAAAATCAATCAGATGGAAGGTGATAAAACAAATATAACAAAATGTTAATAAATTACACAATCAAGGATCTATGGGAATTTACAATTTTCGGCATGTTTGAAATTTTTCATAATAAAATATTAGGAGAAAAACCCAAAATGGCTAAAAAAAGAGTGTGGTCTTTTAAAATAAAATGCAGCTTCATTAAAAAGGTTTTTCACCGTGAGCCACTGCAAACTACATCTTCAAAGTTAAAAGGCTGATGTTTGGGAACCACTTATCCATCTAGATCCCACCTGGACAGCTCACACATTCTGAATGCCTACTTCTCCCCCGCCCCTACGCCCATTACCCTGCGTCCAAGACACAGGGACATCTCCTCCCTGAGCTGCTCAACGGACCAGCTGCTCTCCCCATGCAGCGTGTGTTGAGACAGCATGGAACCGTGTTACCCACCAGAGGCGTAAACTGCTCCAGTGGCTCCCCACAGCACCTGGATTAAAAACCCAAGTTCCCCACCAGGCCCCACAGAGCCGTGCACTGCCTGACTCTCCCATGGCTACCCTCCTACCCCCACTACTATGCTGCAGCTACGCATCTTTCTGTGCCAGTGTATTCTCTCTGTAGACTCACTTCTATCTGAAATGACTGACTTACATGTTTATTCGCTTACTTGCCAACTCTCGCCATAACTAGAATGAAACTCCATGAAGACGGAGACCTGAAACAATGCCAACCCATTCAGTTAAGGCTTTAATACATATCTGATGAATCTGATTCAAGCGCTGGAAGTTCCATTTTTAACAACCAGTTTGCCCAGAATTGCAGTAGCAACCAAAAACTGGAAGGCATTAGCAGAGCAAACAGCTCTCTATCTTAAACTTCACACTAGGTCCTAAGAGTCACTACTGTAGTAGCAGTGTGGCTCACAAAGACGTAACAGAGACGACTTCTGCTCCAGTTATTATTAAAAGTAGACTTCCGTCCCATCTTTGCTACTACAGTAGAAACACACGAAAGCAGACATAACAGATATGATTGTTTTGATACTGAAAGAAAAATTCTTAGATCTCGTTTTTATAATTGAGGGAAGCAATCAATGTAAATGGAGAAAATATACAAGTTCACACATGCAAAGGTAAGTGTAAAAAATAAATTGGCATGATGTTATTTAAACTTACTGATCAATGAACTCCACACCAACACCAAAGGCTTCTGCCATATAGCCCAGGGTTAATGACCTGTATGACTCGAGCAGCTGGCTGTACGCGTGAATCCGCATCTCTCTCACATAGTATCGATAATGAGGAGCAAAAAGCCAGTCCTTTTTCATTTCCTGTTCCACAACAGCTGCAATGAATAACATGACAAATTATAATTATAAGGACCTCCCTTTGGATAAACTGATTAAACTGGAGGACGGATTTATAACATGATAGAAATTAACAGCCTTTATCTATAAAGTGTATACAGAGTATTAATGAGCAATCCACACACAGAAGTGCAAATTATTTTACTCAATATCTACTACTATCTATCACTGTTCTAAATAATGAGGATACAGTAGGAAACCAAAAGACAAGATCTGCTGCCACAGCAACTAAATTTTCAAAGAGAAGAGATAAATGAACAAATAAAGAAGGTACTCTCCGAAAAAAACAAGTTCTGTAAGGAAAATAAAAATAAAACTGTGATGTGATAGTGAACAGGAGGGCTTCCATGGGATTGGAGTCGACAGGAGAAGACTTCTCTGAGGAACCTGCCCTGCAGAGAGCAGGAGGCTTAGAGCAACACAAAGAATGCAAAGATCCAAGGCAGGAAGAGCCTGGCTAAGCCCAAGACCAGAAAAGGAGAGCAGGTTCAGAATGTAGCAGGAGGACAGCTACGAGGATATGTATGGAAGGTAAGCAAGACGAAAGATGCAAGAGTATACTTATGTTTCTGGCTTGAACAAGATAAAAATCCCTGGAGAAGGAGAATTTTTGAGTTGGGGTGTGTGTGTGTGTGTGTGTGTGTGTGTGCTGGCAACAGCCGGAAGGATTTCTTTTTAGAAATCCACTAGGATCAGGATGAAAAGCACCAAGTCTCTAAGGCAACCTTTCCTAAAAGCCTGAGAGAGGAGTTTGTGTGTGTGTGTGTGTGTGTGTGCGTGTGTGTGTGTGTGTGTGTGTGTTGGGGGGGGGAGGTGGGGAGGGAAGGATTCAAACATTACGCTTCAGCAGGGTTGAGATGGATTCCCCTGTCAGACACCCAAGTCGAAGGTCCCAAGGCTTGGGTCTGGTGCTCACTGGCAAGTGTGGGGCTGGAGACATGAATCTGGAAATCACTGCCATCCGTATATATTTGATGACAGAATTATAGAGATAAGAGCAATGACCAAGCCTGGGCCAGTTAGTCACTGAGAGGCCTAACAAAGGATGAGGCCTAACAAAGGATGAGGCAGTAGGTCCAGAGAAAATACATTATTTCAATACACTGAAGTTCTGAGGTCCTTAAAAAAGGACAACTGGCAGTTGCAAGGAGTTCTGCCTGTTTGATCTGCCACTACACACACACTGTCTGATGCCCGACAGCCACTTAAAAATACTGACTCAATAACCAGCTATTTCTAAAAGACATAAAAAGATACATTTTAAAGAAGAAGAAAACCTACTTACAAAACTGCATGTAAAATACACCCACACATGTTTAAAGGTGTTACGTGCTTATATGTCTGGATACAAATGCCCTTGGACGGACACCCCTGGAACGTGAAATCAGTAGTTGCCTCTAGAGAAAGCACCTGGGCAATCAGAGGCTAGAGAGAGACTTTTTCTTTTTTCTATGATACACTTTGAAAAATTTCCACGTATACAAAAAACTTCGGGGTTTTTTTTGGTGTGTTATTTTCTGATTTTTAAAGTACATATAATGAATAAAAGTTCTGGAAGGATATATAACAATCTTAAAATGTTTCTATTCCAGAAGAATTCTGTGTATGTGAATGTGTAAATGAATTTGGACCTAGGACTTTCTCATCTCAGTTTATTTTTAATTTTTGAAAACCATCAGGTATTACCCAGAAAAGAATGCTATTTTCTCTTTCAAATAAAATATTTTAAAGTACAAAGTCTATATATATTTGGAGAAGCAAAAAGGCTTATTTATATATAAAACCAAATAAATGCTACGTGCCTTAGTACATAAAAGGAGAGAGTAAATGATACTAATGATGACTGTTGTCAAAAGGATTTAACTATCTGTCCTTTGTATTTTAAATATCTGGGAAATCACGAGCAGGCACCAGGCCCTGTCCCCGCTGTCCCAGAAGCGTGCGAACAGCAGCCACCCATGTGAGACCTGCCACCAGGCACCAAGTGCTAATTAACCCCGCTACAAAGGGAAGGGCTGCTATACCTGCACACCCGTATCAAGTGGATTTAACAGCCAGCACACAATGAGCAAAGAGGCAGCAAGCATCCAAACTAAAAGCCACCACTCGATTCCAGCGAAGAGGGCAGAGTAGAAGGATTTGAGCTCACCTACTCTCGCAAAAAACACCCAAATCACGACTGCTGA
>NW_006769620.1:3217338-3227013 GCF_000442215.2 Lipotes vexillifer | reverse complement strand
CCCCACAAAAAAAAAAAAAAAAGCCACAACAAGACTGCAGGAGGGGCACTGTTGCGACATAATCGAATCCCATTTCTGCCAGGCGAGTGACCCCCAAACTGGGAAATAAATATATCACAGAGGTTCTCCCACAAGAGTAAGAGTCCTGAGCCCCACATTAGGCTCCCTAGCCTGAGGGTCTGGCACTGGGAGGAGGAATCCCAAAAGCTTTGAAGGCCAGTGGGGCTTGAGTACAGGAGCTCCGCAGGACTGGGGGGAACAGAGACGCCGCTCTTGGAGGGCGCACACAAGGTTTCATGTACACTGGGACCCAGCACAAAGCAGCAACTCCATAGGAGCCAGGGCTAGACCTAACTGTGAGTCTTGGAGGGTCTCCTGGGGAGGCAGGGGTTGGCTGTGGCTCACACCAATCAGTAGTTTCTGGGGGGAGGCCCCAGAGACTTGAGCAGCGTGAGCTCTCCTGGAGGTCACCATTTTGGCATCAAGACCTGGCCCTACCCAACGGCCTACAGGCTCCAGTGCTGGGAAGCCTCAGGTCAACCAACCAGCAGGATGGGAACACAGCCCCACCCATCAGCAGACCGGCTGCCTAAAGCCATACTGAGCTCCCAGCCACCTATAAGCACACCCCTTGACACTGCCCTGCCCACCAGAGGGACAAGACCCACCAGTGAGCAGGCACCAGTCCCTCCCACCAGGAAGCCTGCAGAAGCCTCAGGAGCAACCTCACCCACCAGAGGGCAGACACCAGAAGCAAGACGAGCCACGATCCTCCAGCCTACAGAAAGGCGACCACAAACACAGAAAATCAGACGCAACGAGACAGCAGAGAAATGTGTTTCAGATGAAGGAACAAGATAAAAATCCGTAAGAACAACTAAATGAAGAGGAAGTAGGCGACCTACCTGAAAAAGAATTTACAGTAATGACAGTAAATATGATCCAAGATCTGAAAAAGAATGGAGGCACAGACCGAGAAGTTACAAGAGATGTTTAACAAAGAGAAGATTTAAAGAATAAACAGATGAACAATGCAAAAACTGGAATGAAAAATAAACTAGAAAGGATCAGTAGCACAATAACTGAGGCAGAAGAACAAAGGAGTAAGCTGGAAAACGGAATGGTGGAAATCACTGCCACGGAACAGAATAAAGAATGAAAAGAAATGAGGACAGTCTCAGAGACCTCTGGGATAACACTAAATGCACCAACATTCACATTATAGGGGTTCCAGAAGAAAAAGAGAGAGAGAAAGGGCCTGAGAAAATATTTGAAGAGATTATGGCTGCAAACCTCCCTAACATGAGAAAGGAAACACTCACTCACATCCAGGAAGCACAGAGAGGCCCATACAAGATAAACCCAAGGAGGAACACTCCAAGACACATATTAATCGAACTAACGAAAAGTAAAGACAAAGAAAAAATATAAAAAGCAACAAGGGAATAGCAACAAACAACATACAAAGGAAACCCCATAAGAGTATCAGCTGATTTTTCAGCAGAAACTGCAGGACAGAAGGGAGTGGCATGATATATTTAAAGTGATGAAAGGGAAAAACCTACAGCCAAGAATACTCTACCCAGCAAGGCTCTAGTTCAGATTCGATGGAGAAATCAAAAGCTTTACAGAAAAGCAAAAGCAAAAGCTAACAGAATTTAGAACCACCAAACCACCTTTACAACAAATCCTAAAAGAACTTCTCTAGGCAGAAAAGAAAAGGCCACAACTAGAATCGAGAAAATTACAAATGGAGAAGCTCACTGGTAGAGGCAAATACAAAGTAACGGTAGGAAATCATCCACACGTATATATGATATCAAAACCAGCAACTGTGAGGAAAGTACACAGGCAGGATATTGGAAATGCATTTGAGATGAAGAGATCAGCAACTTAACACAATCCTGTACATATACAGACGGCCATATCAAAACCTCATGGGAATTACAAACCAAAAATCTACAACAGAGACACAAAAAAGAAAACGCAATCCAAACACATCACTGAAGATAGACATCAAATCACAAGAGAACAAAAGAGGAAGGAAAGAAAAAAAGACCTTTAAAACCAAATCCAAAACAATTAACAAAATGGCAATAAAACATTCATATTGAGGATTACCTTAAACATAAATGGATTAAATGGTCCAACCAAAAGACACAGATTGGCTGAATGGATATAAAAACAAGACTCGTATATATGCTACCTACAAGAAATCCACTTCAGATCTAGGGACACATACAGACTGAAAGTGAGGGGATGGAAAAAAGGTATTCCGTGCAAATGGAAATCAAAAGAAAGATGGACTAGCAGTACTCATCAGACAAAATAGACTTGAAAATAAAGACTGTTACAGGAGACAAAGGAGGACACTACATAATGGTCAAGGAATCGATCCAAGATGTGACAGTTGTAAATATATATGCACCCAACACAGGAGCACCTCAATAGATAAGGCAAATGCTAACAGCCATGAAGGGAGAAACTGACAGTAAGACAATAATAGCGGGGGATTTTAACATCCCCCCTTTCATCAGTGGACAGATCATCCAGACAGAAAACCAATAAGGAAACACAGGCATTAAAGGACACATTAGACCAGATGGATTTAAATGATATTTACAGAGCACTCCATCCATCCGAAAGCAGCAGAATACACATTCTTCTAAACATTCTCCAGGACAGATCACAACTTGGGCCACAAATTGAGCCTCAGTAAATTTAAGAAACGTGAAATGGTATCAAGCCTCTTTTCCAACCACAGCGCTATGAGATTAGAAATCAGTTACAGGAAAAAGAACTTTAAAAAACACAAACACATGGAGGCTAAACAATATGTTACTGAACAACCAATGGCTCACTGAAGAAATCAAAGAGGAAATCAAAAACTACCTAGAGACAAATGACAATGAAAACATGATGGGCCAAAACCTTTGGGACACAGCAAAAGCAGTTCTAAGAAGGAAGTTTACAGCAATACATTCTTACCTCAGGAAACAAGAAAAATCTCAAATAAACAACCTAACCTTACACCTAAAGCAACCAGAGGAAGAACAACAAACAAAACCCAAAGTTAGTAGAAGGAAAGAAATCATTAAGATCAGAGCAGAAATAAATGAAATAGAGACGGAAAAAACAACAGAAAAGGTCAATGAAACTAAAAGCTGGTTCTATGAGAAGATAAACAAACTTGCTAAACATGTAGCCAGACTCATCAAGAAAAAGAAGGGAGAGGACTCAAATCAATAAAATGAGAAATGAAAAAGGAGACGTTACAAGGGATACCACAGAAATACAAAGGATCATAAGAGACTACTACAAACAACCATATGCCAATAAAATGGGACAACCTGGAAGAAGTGGACTAATTCTTAGAAAGATACAACCTTCCAAGAGTGAACCAGGAAGAAATACAGAATATGAACAGGCCAATCACAAGTACTTAAATTGAAACAGTGATTAAAAAGCTTCGAACAAACATAAGTCCTGGCTTCACAGATGAACTGTCAAACATCTAGAGAAGCATTAACACCTGTCCTTCTGAAACTCTTCCAAAAAACGGCAGAGGAAGAAACACTCCCAAGCTCATTCTATGAGGCCACCCTCACCCTGACACAAAACCAAAGATACCACAAAAAAAAAGAAAATTACAGGCCAGTATCACTGATGAACATAAACACAAAAATACCTGACAAAATACTAGCAAACCAAATCCAACAATACACTAAAAGGATCTTACAGCATACTCAAGTGGGATTTATCCCAGGGATGCAAGGATTCTTCAATATCCACAACTCAATCAGTGTGATACACCACATTAACAAACTGAAGAATAAAAACCATATGATCATCTCAATAGATGCAGAAAAAGCTTTTGACAAAATTCAACACCCATTTATGATAACAGCTCTCCAGAGTGGGAATTGAGGGAACTTACCTCAACATAATAAAGGCCATATATGACCAACCCACAGCTAACATCATTCTCAACAGTGAAAAGCTATAAGCGTTTCCTCTCAGATCAGCAACAAGGCAAGGATGGCCATTGTCGCCACTTCTATTCAGCATAGTTTTGGAAGTCCTAGCCATGGCAATGAAAGAAAAAGAAATAAAAGGAATCCAAACTGGAAAAGAAGTAAAACTGTCACCATTGGAGATGACATGATAGTATACATAGAAAAGATGCTACCAGAAAACTGCTAGAGCTCATCAATGAATTCAGTAAAGTTGCAGGATACAAAATTAATACACAGGAATCCCTTGCATTCCTATATACTAACAACAAAAGGTCAGAAAGAAAAATTAAGGAAACAATCCCATTTTCCATCACATCAAAAAGAACAAAATACCTAGGAATAAACCTACCAAAGGAGACAAAAGACCTGTACTCTGAAAACTGTAAGACCCTGTATAAGACACTTATGAAAGAAACTGAAAACAACACAAACAGATGAAACGATATAGCACGTTCATGAATCGGAAGAATCAATATTGTCAAAATGACTGTAACTACCCAAGGCAACCTACAGATTCAGTGCAATCCCTATCAAATTACAAATGGCATTTTTCACAGAACTAGAACATTTTTTACTTTATATGGAGAGACAGAAGACCCTGAATAGCCAGAGCAAGCCTGAGAAACAAGAACGGAGCTGAGGAATCAAACCCTCTGACTTCAAACTATGCTACAAAGCTACAGTCATCAAGACAATATGGTACTGGCACAAAACCAGAAATGTAGATCAACAGAGCAGGGCAGGAAGCTCAGAAATAAAAACTCAGGCACCTATGGTCAATGAGTCTACAACAAAGACGGCAAGAATATACAATGGAGAAAAAACAATCTCTTCAATAAGTGGTGCCGGACAGCTACATGTAAAAGAAATTAGAACATTCTCTAACACCATACACAAAAATAAACCTGAAATGGATCAAAGACCTATTAAGACTGGACACTGTAAAACTCTTAAGAGGAAAGCATAGGCAGACCACTCTTTGACATAAATCACAGCAATATCTTTTTTGATCACCTCCTAGAGTGATGAAAATAAAAATAAGAATAAACAAATGGGACCTAATTAAACGTAAAAGCTTCTGTACAACAAAGGAAACCGTAAACAGAAGGAAAAGACAACCCACAGAATGGGAGAAAATATTTGCAAATGAAGCAACCTACAAGGGATTAATCTCCAAAGTACACAAACAGCTCACACAGCTCTCTGTCAAAAACAAACAAACAAACAATGCAGTCAAAAAATGGGCAGGGCTTCCCCGTTGGTGCAGTGGTTAAGAATCCGCCTACCAACGCAGGGGACATGGGTTCGAGCCCTGGCCCAGAAAGATCCCACATGCCACGGAGCAACTAAGCCTGTGCGCTACAACTGCTGAGCCTGCACTCTAGAACCTGCGGGCCACAACTACTGAGCCCATGTGCCTAGAGCCTGTGATCCTCGACAAGAGAAGCCACCGCAATGAGAAGCCCGCTCGCCGCAATCAGAGGAAAGCCCACGCGCAGCAACAAAGACCCAACGCAGCCAAAAAAATTTTTTAAAAAATGAGCAAATCTAAATAGACATTTCTCCAAAGAAGACATGCAGATGGCCAAAAAGCACATGAAAAGTTGCTCAACATCAGTAATTATCGGAAAAGTGCAAAGCAAAACTACAATGAGGCATCACCTCACAATGGTCAGAATGGCCATCTTCAAAATGTCTACAAACAATAAATGCTGGAGAGGGTGTGGAGAAAAGGGAACCCTCCTACACTGTTGGTGGGAATGTAAATTGGTGCAACCACTATGGAGAACAATATGGAGGATCTTTTCAAAACTAAGTACAGAACTACCATATGATCCAGCAGTCCCACTCCTGGGCATATATCCAGAGAAAACCATAATCCGAAAAGTTACACGCAACCCAATGTTCACTGCAGCGCTATTTAAAACAGCTAACACATGGAAGCAACCTAAACGTCCATTGACAAAGGAATGGATAATGAAGGTGTGGTACACATATACAATGGAGTATTACTCAGCCACAAAAAAGAGTGAGATAATACCATCTGCAGCAGCACGGATGGATCTACAGATTATCATACTAAGTGAAGTAAGTCAGACAGAGAAAGATAAATATATGATATCACTCATACGTGGTATCTAATTTTAAAAAAAAGATACAGGGCTTCCCTGGTGGCGCAGTGGTTGAGAGTCCGCCTGCCGATGCAGGGAACACGGGTTCGTGCCCCCGGTCCGGGAAGATCCCACATGCCGCGGAGCGCCTGGGCCCGAGAGCCATGGCCGCTGAGCCTGCGCTTCCGGAGCTTGTGCTCCACAACGGGAGAGGCCACAACAGTGAGAGGCCCGCGTACCGCAAAAATAAATAAATAATAAATTAAAAAATGAAATAGATAAAATGTAAAACACCATATAGGTACACATAGTAAGGATATTTTCAAGTAAACCTTTAAAAAAAAAAAAAAGATAACCAACAAAGACCTACGGTATAGCACAGGGAACTCTACTTAATATGCTGTGATAACCTACATGAAAAAAGAATCTAAAAAAGAATGAATATATGTATATGTGTAACTGAATGACTTTCCTGTACGCCTGAAACTAACACACTGTAAATCAACTATACTCCAATAAAATTAAAATATTTCTGAATAATAAAAATAAAAAAATATCTGGGAAATGAGTAAATTTTAAAAGGTTGCCAGTAGGGATGGGGAAGAAGGGAAGAGGTTACCTTAACCATTCAAAAGTTTCCAAAAGCCATCAATTTCATCACACTAGTATAGCACTTCCCCCCATTTTTCTCTTAAATTACAGTTACACAGAGCACTCAATAACATACGGGCACTGTGCTGGTGTCAAGATCACTACAAAGGAAAAGAGCATACGGTCTACTCTTAATTATACTAAGTAGCAGTAGAGAAAAACTCTAAAAAAGAATCACAAAATAATCTGCTGTTTAAAAAATGCGGCAGGGGGGGCTTCCCTGGTGGTGCAGTGGTTGAGAGTCAGCCTGCCGATGCAGGGGACACGGATTCGTGCTCCGGTCCAGGAGGATCCCATGTGCCGCGGAGAGGCTGGGCCCGTGAGCCATGGCCGCTCTGCACGTCCGCAGCCTGTGCTCCGCAACGGGAGAGGCCACAACAGTGAGAGGCCCGCGTACCGCAAAAAACAAACAAACAAACAAAAAAATGGGGCAGGGAATTCCCTAGCGGCCCAGTGGTTAGGACTCTGCGCTTTCACTGCCAAGGGCATGGGTTCGATCCCTGGTCGGGGAACTAAGATCCTGAAAGCCATGCGGCACGGCCAAAAAATTTAAAAAATAAAGACTGAAAAAAAAAATTAAATAAGTAAGCAAAAATAGGGCATTTGACCCATAAGCACATGACAAAATATGCAGCATCACTAGTCATCAGAGAAATGCAAATCAAAACCATAAGATATCACTTCACACCCACTAAGATGCCTATGATCAAAAAGACACACGATGACAAGTATTAGATGTGGGGAAACTGGAACTCTCACACACTGCTGGTGGGAACGTAAAATTGTATAGCTGCTTTGGAAAACAGTTCAGCAGTTTCTCAAAAAGTTAAAGAGTTACCATATGACACACCAATTCCATTACTAGGTATATCCCCAGGAGAAACTAGACATTGCGTCCACACAAAAACTTGTACATAAACATTCATTACAGCGTTACGTATAGTGTATCCATCATCTGATGAATGGATAAATAAAATGTGGTATATCCATGCAATGGCGGTATCATTCAGCTATAAACTGAATGAAGCACTGATACATGCCTCAGCATGGATGACAGTAAAAGCATTATGCTGGGCAAAAGCAGCTAGGCACAAAAGGCCACATATTGTGTAATTCCATGTATATGCAATGTCCAGAATAAGCAAATCCATGGAGACAGAAAGACTAGGGGCTGGAACCAGGAACGGGAAGTGACTGCTAATGGGTACAGAACATCTTTTGGGGTGATGAAGATGTTCTGGAATTAGTGGTGTGGCTGCACACCTTGTCAATATACTAAAACCACTGAAATTACACACTTTAAAATACTGAATTTTATAGTGCTTTACATCTCAATAAAAAAAGAGGATGGGGCATAAAATAAGACCAGGAATGCAGAGAAGGGATTTTTAAAATTTTTGGACTGAAGGAAGAAGGGAAAAGCGCCACCTTTGAGCAGAACAATGACGAGATCCACAAGCATAAGAAAGGGAGAAGGGCAATTCTGCGGTACAACCTTGGGTGCAAACCCACCCATCGTGCACATATGGGAAGATAGGGCCATGCAGGTCCTTCACAGCTGAGGAGCCCTGTTCCCACACTGCATGAGGGTAGTAGTATGAATTCCCATAAAAAAGCCTAACTTTATGCAGAAAGCACTCCATAAACACTGGGCCAAAACCTACTCCAAACACAGAAGACCATCACTTGGAGTCCTCCTAACCCATGTTTTGTAAATTCTACCTACTTATCAACCAAATACTTCCTGAAACGTGCAGCACAAACAAGAGAATTATCAATGCCAAGTTCTTTAAGTTTTAGGAAAATCATCTGGGAAGGACCCCTGGGTTGAACACCACAAGCACTTTCAACAGATTTTCTCAACCAACATCCCTTGAAAATGATCTGCAAATCGGCACAAAGATTTAGCTGTTGCATAAATACCCCATTGTTGAATGCAACTCAATTAACATCAACTCAATCAAAAGGAGATTCAAGATCTCAATTCTAAAACTCAGTACTTCGAACCATTTGCTCACTTTCTGCCTTACATCCCAGTAAGACTCTAAACCAGGGGTCAGGCAAACTTCCTTGGCAAAGGTGCCAGACGGTTGATATTTTTAGCCGCTGAGAGCCACAGAGCTGTCAGGTAGTTTTCCTTGTCCTGTTTTGTTAAAGGATCCTTAAAAAATGTAAACATCAATCTTACCTCCTGGACCACACAAAAGCACTTGATCAAAGTCTGCTAACCCCCCTCTAAACAAGATGGGCAAAAGATTAGCTGTACTGACCAAAGACCTACAGCTGTCTGCACACTATATTTTTCATATATGTGAAAAATCATCTTAGGTTATCTGCAAACAGGGTCAGGAATAAGATGAAGACAGACAGTCAAAACGAGCAACTCTATCCTTACCTAATGATTGGAAGAAAACTGAGTAACGGCATTCATACAGTGAAAACAGATACTGCCGAACTGCCGGAAGACTGTGCAACACTTCCAGAATCTCTGCTCCTTTAATTACCTAGAAATTTTTTTAAAAAACAAATACGTGCTTTAATGATTTTTGTGTATTTAAGGGGTATTTTTGCGTATTTAAGGGGTATTCTTTAAATATGATCCAGTCATTACCTTTTCCCTGAGATCTGGTCTTTCTAAAGCAATCATGCTGACATAGACAGTGTAAGTCACAAAGGTTTTATAATCCATGAGTTCATAGGATGTAAATGTTGAAACAGTGTCAAGGAAGAGTTCAGCTGCCTGTTTGAAATCACGAATAGCCACACAATAAAGGCCTTGATATACTTTTAGGCGGTTTCTCCGGTCCCAGTCTCCTCCTTCCTCTATCAAGCTATAAAATACAAAACAGTAAGGTGATGATCTGGAAATAAACAGTGCCACTTTTTTTTTTTTTTTT
>NW_006769620.1:3201723-3217289 GCF_000442215.2 Lipotes vexillifer | reverse complement strand
GGCCATGGCTCACGGGCCCAGCCGCTCCGCGGCATGTGGGATCTTCCCAGACCGGGGCACGAACCCGTGTCCCCTGCATCGGCAGGTGGACTCTCAACCACTGCGCCACCAGGGAAGCCCAACAGTGCCACTTTTTACAAGTTTTGTGTTATTATGAAAGAGAAAACAGCTTTTAACAACTTAAACCAAAAAGAAATATTTAAAGAGAACATTTCTGTAAGTAAGAACATTAATTATTTGACCAGACTTACTAGTTGGAAACAAAAGAAAAGAGGTAAATTTCTTACATCAATTTCTTATCTGTAGCATCATAATTTAGAGGGAATAAATCCCCACCGCTAAAACGCACCTTCTGGGGACTTCCCTGGTGGTCCAATGGTAAGGAATCCACCTTACAATGTAAGAGACGTGGGTTCCATCCCTGGTCAGGGAACTGAGATCCCACGTGCCGTGTGGCAACTAAGCCCGCGCGCCGCAACTACTGCGCTCGCGCGCCTCAACTAGAGAGCCCGTGTGCCGCAAACTACAGAGCCCACGCGCCCTGGAGCCTGCACACCACAGCTAGAGAAGAGAAAACCCGCATACCACAGCTAGAGAGAAGCCCACACACCACAACGAAGAGCCCGCACGCCACAACAAAAAGATCCTGCACGCCTCAACAAAGATCCCGTGTGCTGCAACTAAGACCCGACACAGCCAAAAAATAAATAAATAAAATAAATAAATAAAACATTAAAAAAATAAAATTCACCTTTTGGCCTTTTCTGTGTTCCGTGTGATGAGGTCATTATCCATGTAAAATAAGCCAATTCTAAGGAGATAGAACACAATATCCAGTCGGTGACCCAGGGCCACGGTTTTGTCATATGTCTTGCGAAAGGCTGTCAGGGCGCCTTCCTGTCAAGACAACCAAGGCAACAGGTGAGAAAAGGTTAAAAGTTTCAAAAGCTAACAGCTGTCTAGGATTTTCTTAGCAAGGAGCTGGGGAAACATGTGGGAGTAGAGAGAGAACGGTACGGCCATGAGCTGATACTTGTTAAAGCTGGGGGATAATTGCATGGGGTTCCTTATACGATTCTCTCCACTTTTATAAAAAATACATCAACTCTGTCTAAGCATATACTTATATTCCAGAAAACAATGGAAGAAACACATTCATACTTTATTCACCATTATTTCAGTATTCTTCTTTGTTCTATATATTCAATATTTTTTCCTTTAACAATTACAATACACTACTGTAAAATTACTGTAAACTGTCAATCTTATCACCTAAAGGGTAATACAAATTTTATCTTAATCACTGACTACTAGAACACAATTGAGTATTTAAATATACAATTCTATCTCAAATCACTGTGGAATAAAATGTTTTTATGGCTTTTAAAACACGAACATGTGGGACTTTCCTGGCAGTCCAGTGGTTAAGATTCTGAGATTCCACTGCAGGGGATGCGGTTTGATCCCTGGTTGGGGAACTAAGATCCCACATGCCACATGGCCTGGCCAAAAAAACAGAAAAAAAAACTACCACCACCACCACCAGCAAAACAAAACAAAACAAAACAAAAACAAACAACCCCCCAAAACATGAACATGAATAAAATCATTTGTTTCTACTTGGTACTTTTTAGTATGTGTCTGGCTTTGTTTTACGTAATTATTAGTTATGCCTCATACATTTCTAAAAAGAGACTGGCAAGACAGTAATGGGCACACCCAGTACTAAGATCTCGGTTTTTAAGTACTATCCCCCAAAAAAAGAAACCAGGGATCCTAGGAGAAATGGATGATTCCAGGTTTGGAGAGTGAAAATAGGTGAGCCTGTGACATCTTGTTATAAGGAAGACCAAGGAGATCATGTCAAAAGGACCAAGAAACCATCCCGAAGGAACCTGCACTAACAAACTTGTAACAAACTGAGCACCGGAAAGAATAATGACGGTAATCAATACACCACAGTGAATAATAAAAGTCCACCAAGTCCATTATTTAGTAACAGTACACAAAATGAAATATTAAAACAAGAAAGTAAACAGGAGGGAAAAAAGACAACTCTTCTTTTTAGAAGAATGCTATTTAACAGATATGGAACATATTATTAGAACATCACCGATTTACAACCCCCTGATGTTGATTCAAACATATCCTTGTTGAAATTCCTTAAGGCCTGAATCAAAAGCTTTAAGTTTCTCTTTCACGTGTAATAATGCATCCTCTTTAAAACCAAACCAAAGCAAACCACACACAGCCTAGAAAGCCACACCAACTATTAGCTATTTTTAAACTGTTCTGTATTTTCCAACTTTTTACAATGACCAAAGCTTCTTTTTTTCAAACCCTAAATTTATAATCAGAAGAAAAAAACTTGTTTGAAATTTAAACTAAATAATAATAGCTCGTATCATTTAACGTTTCAGCACTTCGCAGCCGGCACTAGTCTAAGCTCTTTGCCCCGAGGCACTATCATTATCCCTAGTTAACAGATGAGGAAACTCATACAGAGGAGTAAATCATAATTACTGAAGTCAGAAATACAACCCAAGCAATCTTATCCAAGAGCTCACACTATTTAATTTTTTTATATTGACACCGTGTCATCCATTATGTAAATACTTCAGGGTGCACTGCCTAAAATTAGGGCATTCAAAGCCCATCCTCTTAACCACTATTACAGAACTACTAAGTTAAAAAATTTAAAAGATTCAATGCTTGTGGGTATCCATCTTGAGCCCTGACAGTGGAGTATAAATTAGGTTGGCCGCTGTGCAGGAGAACAGGCCACACACACTAAGATAAAAACTGTTCTTCGTCCCAGAGATTTCACCTCACAGAATACACCTTAGAGAAACACGAGCATATATACACAAAGAGTCATGTTTTCACAGCAGTGGCTTGTCCTAGCAAAAACAGCTGAAAATAACACACATACCCAACCACTGAATAGCTAAGTAAACTAGAGCACAGCCCTACAATGGACTACTAGCTAGCAGTTAACCAGAATGAGCAAGATTTACGCACATTAACATGGGAAGTCACTCAGATACAATGCTGAATGAAAAAGTAATCGGGACAGCATGAGTACACTATGATTCCATTGATCTAAAACAAACTTTTTAAACCAATACTACCTAATTTCTACAAGTACATACACATGCCTGTAAACGTACAATAAAAGAATTTAAAAGATTATCTGAGGAGACAGAGAATAAAGAAAAACCAAATAGAACTTCAGCACTAACTATATTTTAGTTTCTTACAAGGAGACGATTATCTGTGTAAACAGTAATTTTCAAAATGCACCAGAACCAATGCTTCCCAACCAGGGTACCTTACAAAAGTGAACTACTGAGAATGATCCCAATTTTGTAAAAACAATAAATAAACAAACATCTCCGAACAGGCACTTGTTTTATTGGCACAGAGAGAGAGGGGGAAGACTACACACCGGTGGCTGTCTGGGGGCAAGTGACAGAATGGGTGTAGGCAAGAAGACTACTAACTTTTTCTTTATTAATTTTGTGCACTGATTCACTAGTTCAGGTAAGCAGGTTACCTCTGCACTTGGTGGAAAAGGACGTTAGTTTTTAAAATGAGTCATTACTAACCTTGCACAGGGCCCATTTCAGGCTCTACAGAGAGGGGAGGCCATCTCACTCACCTTGTCACCTATCCGGCAGAGGTACTCGGCCTTTGCCATCATCGCGTCTCGGATTTCACTCTCTCCCAGATTCTTCTCCGCATCTTCCAGCTCCTCGTCCAAACGTTTCAACTCGTCTTCATTTGCCTTCTTCATTTTACTGAGCAGGTCCACGTCCATCTGCCAGTCAAGGGATTTGCACAAGGCTTCGTAATAAGGGGCCATGTCTGAGAGCGAACAAGAGGGATGTGACTTAGGAGTGAGGCCCCGTCCTGCCCTAACCTCAGCGTCTACCCACTCCTTCCTCGTACCCAACTGCGAGGTCACCCACCAGTCGCCTACCTGCCAAGAGGAAGGAATGGGACAGAGCTTGGTAAAGGGCTGGGCAGTCAGCATCAGGGCCAGGCCTGTCACCGCCACCCTCTACTAGGGCCGGGAGGAGGACAACCTCGGTTTGCCTCTCGGCGGCTTCTGTTCCCACAGAGTCTTCCAACAAGGGAAAGGCTAAGCTTGTTTACACACACACACACACACACACACACACACACACACACACACTCTCAGACCCGTGCATACAAGGGTACTGGGCCCGCTGCCATTCACTGCTAGGAAGGGCGAAAGGAACCGACCCAAGTTTCCCCTCCACCCGCAATGCTGAAGTCCCCGAGACCAGTCGCTAATGACAGTAAGTCATGTCTCTCTTCCGTGCCTGGCACGGGGCTCAATACCTCGGGATCCGCCCGCCCCCGCCCCCCGAGGCTGGCCCCAGGGGGGCAGGCGCACAGAGATGCAAACCTCTGAGGGCAAGGCTGGAGGTCCCAGAAGGCGCCCCCGACAA
Organism: Lipotes vexillifer; assembly: GCF_000442215.2. Lineage (NCBI taxonomy): Eukaryota > Metazoa > Chordata > Mammalia > Artiodactyla > Lipotidae > Lipotes > Lipotes vexillifer. The sequence goes on along the minus strand of NW_006769620.1, from coordinate 3,212,811 downwards.
AAGGAAAGCCCCGAGGGGCGCAAAGGCCAGGTCTGGTCTCGGGGACCCAGTCGGAGGGGCGCCCCGGGGTCGCGAGCCCCCTTGGGGAAAACCCCGCAGGCTCGGGAGCGCGGGGCCGCCCAGGCCTAGGCCGCTGACTCGGCTCTCGCGCCGGGAAATAAGCCAGGCACAACAGGACAAATATCATATGATTCTACTTATGTGAGGTCCCTAGAGTGGTTAAATTCATAGAGACAGAGAGTAGAGTGGTGGGTGCTGGGGGCTCTCGCGCCGGCCTCACTGTTGTCGCGGACGGCTGCCATCAGCTCGTCGCGCACGGCAGCGTCCCCGCGGTGCTCCGGCAGGCTGAGCAGGAAGCGCAGCTGCGCGATGCGTAGGTCCGGATTCTTGGGCAGACCCTCCTCTTCCAGGTTCTCCAGCGGCATCGCGACGGCGAGGGTAGCGGCTCGGAACAAACAGCAACTCAGCCCAGTCCCGCGGCGGCGGCGGCGGCGGCGGCGGCGGAAGTGGAAGAAGTCCGCGACTGCGCCCGGACGGCTCCAGCCCGGCTTCCGGTTCAGGGTCCCTCTCCGCCCATAGCGTCTCCTGCTGGACACGCCCGGGAATGCCTCACCCGTCCCGAATGCGGGCGCCCTCGTGTGGTCGCCGGTGGCTTTCCCTCGCTCTCAGCCACGAGAGGCCCAGAGTGGGTGGTGCCCAACTCCAAGGTTGGATTTCCCTCTCCCCACTGGTAACCATTAGTTTGTTCTCTATATCTGGGAGGGCTTTTACTTTTTTTATGTGCATCTCATTTGAATTCTCCCAGTATTAGGAAGTAGTACTATTAGCCCATCTTGTAGATAAGAAAAATGAAGCCCAAAGAAGGGAATGTGACCAACCAAGGTTATGCAACAGCTACGCCTGAATAAAAACCTCTGTCTGCAGCTCGAAAGCTCATGTTCTTTCCGCTCTTTTCACAACACGGCTCCCAGAATTCCACACTCTTAATACCACAGCACCATTACTTTGTTTATGCGGAATTTAAGTCGTTGAGTGCCTGTGTTTTCAGCCTCTCTTTGTTCACGTTGCTAGAGTCTTCAGAACTGCTAATGGTTACATGAAATTCCACCTAGTGGATTTTCATAATTTACTTTTACTCTTCCCTCCGTTAGAAGTGCCTTTAGGTTGTCCAGGGTTGTTATTTTCCTAATATAAAAACCGAGATGAACACCTTGGGATGTACACAGCATTTCATATTTTACGTTTTTTTTTTTTTTTCCTTAGCATAAATACCCAGGAAGGATTAATAGGCACAAGGAAGGAACCCTTTGTCATTTTCGAATATTGAATATCCAGTGGTTTTCAGAAAGAGTTAAACCAGTTTACACAGTCACTGAAACATTTGGGACTGCCACGTTCTCACCAGCAGAAGGCATTACCATAGGTTTTTAATAACGCATGTTTTGGTAAAAGTAAACATTTTGAAGGCAACTCAAAGGACAGAGAAAATGTAGAGAGCACAGAAAAAATTACCAGCACTCCTTCATGTTAAACTTTTGGTGAGCAACTCTGTAAACCGCTTTCATTCGTTCATTCATTCAACAAACATTATTGCACAGCTGAAAAGTACCAGGCACAGTTTGAGGCACTGGGAACACAGCAGTGAAGACCATGAAGGCCTTGTCCTCGGGGGAACTTACATTCTAGAGACACTTAGCTTCACTGAAATTCACCTAGATATATATTAATAGGATCATTCTAAACTTGTACCTTATAAACTGCTTTGTTTGCCCCACCATGTATGGTAGATGTCTTTCCATGCCGGTAAATATGGATTGACGTCATCACTTCTAATGACCACACAGGATTCCATTATTTTTATGTACCAACTTTTCCCCTTTCAATCCTTAATTGATATCAATTTGAATCATTTTCATTTTCTCACTCTCGTAAACACCCTAGGGTTGACCATCTACATGCATATATTTTCACACTTGGGTAATTATTTCTTACCCCAAGTCCCTAGAAGTGTAATTGCTGAATAAGAGGGCTGAACGTTTTGCATTTTGACATAGTATATAAGGATTAAATTATTCTTCTAAAAATTATACACCAACTCACATTCCCACCAACATTAAACAGAGGGCCTGTCTCCCCCTTTGCCAAGACATTTTTATCACCCATTTTAATCTTCAGCAACAGAAACAGTGTTGCTTTCCCATTACATTTCTCTTATTAGTATGACGCTGAATTTCTTTTTACAACTGTACTGACGCTATGTATTTCCCCTTTGATAAAGCCCATCTTGCTTTATCAATTCCTCTACTAAATATTCCTTATTGATCTGTGAGCACTCTTCATATCTTAAGGAAACTAAATGCTTGTCAACTGTTGCAAAATCTCCTCTAGTTATTTTTCTACATTTTTATGGAATTTTTTTCAACATAAAAGTTTACAGTGTTTATGTAGTTAAATTTGTCATTCTTTGCCTTATGGTCTCTGTTCTCATTGTCAAACCTTTCCAACACCATGGTTTGAAAACTATTCATCCATGTTTTCCTCTGGTATATTTATGCTCTTCTTTCTTTCCTCCCTTCCTTCCTTCCTCCCTTCCTTCCTTCTTTCTCTCTCTTTCTCTTTCTTCACTTAAATCTTTGATCCATCTGGAATGTACATCTAAAGAGAAAGGTATATCATATTTAAAATATTTTTACAATTTACTAGGGGAAAAATATATATATTTATAATATATATGTTTAAACTATACATATATATTTTAATATATATAATATTATATATATCTATAAAACCATATTTTCTAGCCCAGGATCTATTACTTGACATAAGATTTGACAGCAAAGAATATTTGCAGTTAGCTCTATCTTAGTGACAAAAGCCTGTTCCCAAATGCCTATCCTCCTGCTTATGGAACTCTCAGGAGTGGCAGCTCTGGTGTCATGTGACCCAAAGCTGATCAGATGAGTAAAACTGAGGGAAACTGATTCATTGGCTGGTTAGCAATTCATGACCAATTTGTCTTGTCTCAACTAGATGAACTGGTTGGGCAGATTCTGTTTTCCTCTGGAGAATCCGAACTAGGAACCTCCCTGACGGTGTTCAGACAGAGGCTGTCAGGAGAGCCACCATCTGAGTAAGAGTTCCAGAAAAAAAGCACAGAGAAAACTAAGAAGAGAGACACTCTAGAGCTGAACGACACCACGTTTCTAGTTTGAAAGAATCCACTGAGTACCCAGCAATAGGGATTTGTTTTAAAGTCGCCCCACTGTGAAAACTCAGAACAGTGGGCACAACAAGAAAATTCCAAGGGTTAAAGAGAAGAAAAAACAAAGTCACTTAGGAAGGAATGAGAATCAGAATGACTCATATCTTCTGAAATGGGACACTGGGGACCATGGAACAGGGCCTTCAGAGATCAAGGTAAAATGATTTCCAGCCTAGAATCCCATACTCAGCCTTTACTGTGGAATGAATATGGGCCTTTGAAGACGTACAAAAATCTCAAACATATCTCCCATCTACCCATATCTCAGGAAGGAAGTCTCAGAGGATGAACTCTACCTAGAAAACGGGGAATCCAACCCAAGGGAAGAGGAATCCCTGGGATGGTATAAAGAGAGAGCTCAGGGAACGGACAAACAACAAGGTGCTACACACAGTGAACTGTATTCAGTATCTTATGATAAACCATAATGGAGAAGAAAATTTTTTTAAATGTATATATTAATAACTGAATCACTCTGCTGTACAGCAGAAATTGACACACTGTAAATCAACTATATTTCAATTAAAAAAAAAAAACGTCTGGCAAAGCATACATCAAAATGTTACGAGTAGTTATCTTTGGGGGGCAGAATTATGGGCAATTTTACCTTTTTTTTTTTTTAAATGAAGTTTCTGCTTTTTTCCAATGAAGAAAAAAAGAGAGATCTCAGGATGACAACCTTGTCGATGACCTCGAAAGCTCCAGAAAGACTGGAGCAGGAAGTGGGTTCCCCGTGATACCTCTTTTTCTTTCTCCCCCTCTCTCCTCTTCACATTCACTTCCCTAGGAAATCATACTCACAGTAACTTCAAAATCTACCCAGAGTCTGGCCGCTTTCCACCATTTCTCCTGCTAACACCTGGTCCACTCCGCCACTCTCTGCCTCCTGGATCTTGGTCTCCTAACTGGTCTCCCTGCGTCGCCCCTGGTGCTCTTCTTGACAGAGAAATCACCATGGTGTGATCCTTTCCAAGTTCAAGTTCCCCTTTACAGTGGCCCACAAGGCCCTGCGAGATGCCGCCTCCCAATGTCTCTGTGTTGTCCTCTTCGACCATTCTCCCCTCACTCATCCGCTGCAGCTCCTGTCTCCTAGCTATGGCCTGAACACATCAGGCACATTCTCACATCAGAGCCTTTGCCATGACCATTCCCTCTGCCTGGAATGCGCTTCCCCGTGACCCGCTCATCCCTTCAAGGCTACTCAAATGTCACCTCTCCCAACTCCTCTGTTTATAATATCATTAGCCGCACACACACACACCCCCCAGGAGTGTCGGTGCATGTGGCTGGCCCGACCCCCCCCCCCCCCCCCCCCCCCGCCGCTTCCTGCACTCCCAATCCATCTTGCCAAGCTCACTTTTTTTCCCATACAATGTACCATCAACTAAAACAATATGTTTTATTAGGCTTATTGCTTATTTCTATCTCCTCCAACTCCAATGTAAACTCCAGGAGGGCAAGAATCCTGTCTTTCATGCACATTCAGTGCCTAGAAGATGGCCTGGCACCTAGTAGACACCCACAAACATTTCTTGAATCAATGAATGAATGAATGAATACAGCGGAAGCTTCTAGAAGGGAATCTCCAAAAAGAAGAAACAGATCAAATACATGATGAGTTTGAAAATACTGAGAATGTATTTATACTCTTGCCTGAGAGTCTAGGTCTGAGATAGGAACTTAGAAAACTACGCCCCCAAACCACAAGACAATTATTAACCCCAACTGCACCAAAGTTGTACAGGAAAGAAAATATAACTCTGAAATAATTCATGGCTCAATTGTGAATAACACTTATGTCATTATAACAATGTAAATGGAAGCAAAGCTAGGATAAAAACAGATTGAGAAGATGGAGAGCAGGCGTGGAATTAATGAGAGCAGGATGGGAAATCCATGGAAACGACGGGCCCGGCAATTAGGAATGGGGCCCAGATCACTGTGCTCTCAATCAGCACAAATTCTTCGGCGTTCATGTCCTTTTTTTTTTTTTTTTTTTTTTTTTCCCCAGAGGATCTGAGAAAATGTGTGTCTGCATGGAGCTTTATTTTTCACGGTGGGCAGTTAAAAGTTAATATCTAAAACTGGAAAAGAAGTTCAAAAGTGGCACAGGCACGTTGTTTAGAAATACAGGGGTCAAACCCCCAAGACAAGGTTAAAAGTGGTGGCCTTTGGACGTGGGATACTATTGGGGAAGGTGCTGGAAGCCAGGCACTGTGGGTTTTTTCAAAACAAACCTTTAAAAACCATATATTACTTGAATAATTTGAAGAACACATTTAAGTATTTGAGAAAAGCAGAGTCAAGATTCCGCATTTTTGTTTGAAGGCTCTGCTTTTCAATCTATAACTGTGAAGGTCTGGAATCTGCAAATCTCTTTGCCTCCTTAATACTTCCTCCTGGATACACGACGGGTGTTTTTTCTTAAATGTGTTACTCATTGTGGACACTTCTGGAAACCCATATCTCTGGTGGAGATTTTCCACTTGAGGAATTACTTTAACCCCACAGACAAGAGGGTGAACTCTGACGGCGATGAGCATTCTTGGATGAAAACAACAGACTGATTACAATGAACGCAGGAAAAATTTTGACTTTTGTACTTGGGGTGCTTTTAGTTGTCATTTATTCTTTTTTTCACCTCACTTTTCACATTTTTATGTGAAGATAAATCTCTCAGGGAATTATGTGAAAATCCTCACTTCTGTCGTTTGATTTATGATTTCAGGTGAAGCCCAGCTTTAAACAAAATCCAGTATAAATATTAGCCAACGTTTTGAAACTTGGGGCTAAGACATAAAGTATTTCAATTCAAAGAAGGGGGAAGATAAATTCAAGTCCATCAGCAAAGAACTAAAGAATCCTCCCAACCCCCCCCAAAAAAGGGAAAACCTGTATACATAGTCATTAAGGCAGAGAGGGCCGTTTAAATTAGATACGACTGGTATTTTCTGGTTTCCAATTCTTCCTACTGTAGATTCGTAACCAAACTTCGACTGCAGTTGCCCAGAGACCTAAATCACAGGGGATTCTGGGACTCATCGCCAGGTGCCAACGCTCTGAGGCCACGTGCCCAGCTCCTGCTGTCAGGCTGTCTGCTCGGCACAGAGGAGACACATTTCTAGTCAGGTCTGTCTTCGTCTTTGCTTTTTAGCATCGTGTCCACTAATTGCAGAGAAACCAATGGAACCCTGAACTGTTGCGTGATTGGCTTGATCAAAGGAGTTCTTTGCCCCATATTGACAGCTCGTTATTGAACAGTCAACTGCCCATTCCATCAACCTCTCTGTAGCCATTAACTCAATTTGACTGGATTAACTAGTTTCACAAAGACCCTGCTAGAGAAGTCTGAAGTCTGGGGTCTTTGTTGCCTCTTGGAGAAAAAATAAACATGCCTCTTCTTTGTAGAATCCAGCCCCCCAGAAATTAAAACGTTGCCTTGACACGGGCTATGGTGAGCTCAGGGCAGGGATGTCTCCTTTATCAGCTCTGCTTCTAGGGTTTATTTTAAAATCATACTTTCTTCATTTATGATGAGTGTTACAAGCTCCCTTCTATTGGAGCCTGGTTTTATTTAGAAACCCGATCAAGCGGGCCCTCCTTCTCAGCCTTTGTACTTTCCCTTTATGTGAGAGCATTTGGCTCTGAAAAGGATGCTCTGTTTCAGGGGACTGGATTCTTTCATTCTGAGCAGAACGTAGTCTGTTTGCCGTACCAGGCCCTGCAGGCTGTTGATGCGGATGACGACCATGCCCACTGCATTTAAAAAATGGTCCTCTTAGTGTATAATTAACTTCATCTGCTTGGCTGTGGCGATGCTCACTTTTAATTGCATGCACTTTCAGCTTTTTTACTGAATTTCAAAGGCTTGATAGGAGAGACTGATTACAGCTTCCCCGCTTACATCTGAGATGGGTTTAAGCAGGTGCAGTTATCTCTACCACTGCCAGCGTCCTTCCTTGGAGGCAGCTACTGATGACACCTCAGAGGATGCCGACTTAGACCATCTGCTCCGAACACACCAAACTCCAGGGTTATGGCAGCATAATGATCAATCCACGTAGCATGCTCATTTCGCCCTCGCTAGAAGATACCTTTGCAAAGAAGCATTTTGGAGAAAGAAGAGTACTTACAAAACGCTCTTGTTTCTGGATTTGGTTATGGAGCTGGAACAATTGACGTAAACAATATCAGTTTAATTTTTGATTACTAAAAGCCAGTTGCACACAGCAGGAAGTGTCAAATGTGTCACACAGTATGACACTTTTCACACAGCCTCGCTGTCATTACACTGATTTGCTGAACAAATATTTATAAGCTCCTACTGTGTGCCGAGCACTGTTCTGGGTGCTGGGGCTATAGGACAGACCGGTAGCCACTAAGTTCATGGAGCTTACGTGCTGGTGGGGAAGGAATGGGGAAAGGCAAACAAACAACAGACCGCTAAGTAAATTATTCAGACAGTGCCCAGAATAGCGAGGACGTAAACACATTCTTGGGATAGAGATGCTAAGGAAAGGCTTTTTTGACGAGGGGACATTTAGGATAAGGTACAAATGATGGACTTGGTTTAGGATCACTTTTGAAGGAAGTTACCGTGTGCCAACTTTCTCAGTTCCATTAGTAATTACCTCCCTTCATATACAAAACAAGTGATGAAACACGTGATAGCTTTTTTTTTTTTTTTGCCTCTTGACAGTTTAAAAACAAGAGTGCGATAGGAAAGGGCACGGATTTACACCTGGCCTTGTGCAGCCATTGAGAACATAACAGGTAAAGTCATAAGCGCGGCCATGCTCCCATTTCTGGTGAATTGCTCAATTATAGAAATATCAATCCTGTTACCTGCCATAGCTCCAGGGCCACCCATTAGCCCCTCTGGAGAGGCTGCCCTAGGGGGACACAGGATACACTGTGTAAACTGCAGGTGGCCTAGGAGACGCCCTGGCATGACCAGTTCTGTCCCAAAGGGAAGTGCGGGGCACCGAGACTCTTACTTATCAGAACCTGAATTAGAAACGTGGTGGGATTCCCCAGTTAGAAGTGGACCTACAAAGCATAGCATGAAATAGGTGGCGCAGTTAGAGTGGCCACGATCAGATCAGAAAGTTAGGCGCGAGCTGGCAAGAAAGAACAGGAGGAAGGGATAAATGTCTCACAGAGCCAAGGACTCAGGTGGTGGTGGGAAGAAAAGTAGCCAGACAGACAAGAGTGGTGTCACCAACGGGGACAGGCACACCAGAATGGATATTCATCAACCCAGGCTGTGCAGGGACCAAGGTCTGCCTTACGGCCAGAACCAGCAAGCAGGAGATCGGTCTCTACGAGCTGAGTCGTGCTACAGTTTCTAATTGTCCCAAGAGGTCTAGTGCATGCCTCCCCCTCCTTGCCAACCAGACTATTTTCCTGAGTCCTCATGAGATAGGACCACATGGCTAAAATTCCATGTGGCCCTCCCTCCCTCCCTCCCTCTCCCTTTCTTTCTTTCTTCCTCTCTTGCTTTTCTTTTTCTCTCTTGCTTTTCTTTTCCTCTCTTTCTTTCTCTCTCTCCCTCTCTCTCTCTTTCATCACAAGTATCCTCACAATCAATGCTAGTCACTAACACTGCCCCTAGTGAGTCTGGCTACATAACTGCCCACTTACTTGGGTAACACCTCCCCATCAGCCCTGTCTAGATGCTTTAAGAAAAAGACATACAAAATTCTTCTTCCTACCCACACTCAACTGATAACCTCCTATGTTCTCTTTTACGTCACAGAAATGACAGGAAAGAACTCCCTACCTTATCTTCCCACAATTCCACATCCCTACCTGCAACTGATCCACGTGCTCCTCCTCTCATGACAATAGAATAGTCTCTGATTCAACCCAGAACTGACCCATCCACCTGGGCTGTGATCCCATGGCCTTTTCCCGTCACAAGGTATCATCCTCGTGATTATCCATTTTCTCACATGCGATCAATTACCTAGTAAGTCTGGTAACATTGAACACAACTACATGTGCACTCACCTTTTCAGGCAGCAATCCCACTTCTAATCACCTGCCCTGAAGATGCACCTCCAGGCATACAAAAATACACACGCACATGCTTATTCATGGCAGCATTATGTCAAGTTGTACAGTACTGGAAACAATTTACATGCCCCAATATAGGAAAGTGGTTGAATAAACTACAGCACATAACACACGATGAAGCATTAGGCTGAGCTAAAAAAGAATAAGGAAAATCCTTAGGAACCGATATGGAGTGATTTCCAGAAATCAGAGGTTATCATTTAACAACAAAAATGATCAAGGGGCGTAAGGCAAAGGCACTACAAAAGGTATAAATTCAAAGCTAACCACTAGGACGTAAATACTGAAAGAGGCAAAAAAGCGTGAGTCTCTGATTTTTGTCATCAGGAGTCTAAGACACAACCACATAGCAGTGCTAAACATCATGCGACCAGTCCAGAACACACGGCACCTACATTCCAATTTCTTCTTAAGATAAACTTGAAAAAACTACACTGGACACATCGAAACGGCGCTGTATCCAGCCAATTCAACACAGCAGAGGCGCGGGAAAGTGAACTTTGGGAAATAATTAAATAGTGAACATTTAAAGAAGAGCTGTGGTCTAATGGTGGGGAAAATCAGAACTGTGTCAGACTTCCTACTGCTCATCTATACCACTTAGTAATGCTTTGATTTTGAACATTTTTTTTGCAGGGCGCGGAGCGCGGGTGAGGGAGGTTTCGGGAGGTACTCACAGGTTCAGTCCCTTTCCTCCGAGAAGCCCAGGTGAAGGGAACGGAGAGCGGTGTTTCGTGCGGTCACCAGCAGAGGGCAGCAGCGCCCACCGAGTCTCTCAGAGCCCAGCCTGTGAAGGAGCCCGGCTCCCGGGGGCCCCAGGTCCGCCTGGCGATCAGGAATTCCAGGGGCCGTGGGCAAGGCGGCGTGCAGCTGGTCCAGGGGTAAATAAGGGTGTACCGCACGGAGGCACTTGGTATTAAGCACAGCCAATCTGGGCATCCTCTAAATTTCCCGGGAGAAAAATGATAGAAAAACCCTCTCATTTAAAAGCTGAATATGACCTTCAAAACAGTGCCCCTGATTTTTGTTACAAGTGAAGCAAAAGATCCTTAGAAATCTGTATTCCTAATTTTAGACGTGGATAAAGATAATTTATTATTTCCTTCATTTAGTCAACCATATGGTGATTCAGGCCCTACTATGTGCTCAACTCAATATTACACGTTGTAGGCAAAACAAAAAACAAAAACAAAAAACAAAACCCCAAACAAAAAAAACCAAATAAACAAGTTTAAAAATACGTAGACCCCGTAGAAACAAACAATCCACGTCCAAGTCAATGAATTTTTCAAAGTGAGTTATGATGATACCAACTGGGTATTTTAAAATTGACTTTTAACCGTAAAATGAATAATTAGCATTGACGTGGAGGCCAGTATTCTTGGTTAACTCAAACCATTGAGCCGGGTACTTCTTTAAACACTCAACGAATGCTAAATCATTTAATCTGTGTATAACAACCCAGCGAGATACTCTTATGACTCCTTATTACAGAGGTTCATAGAGGTTAAGTAGCTTGACCAAGCCCACACAGCTAGTACATGACAGAGTAGAATTTGAACTCAAGACGTCTGGATCCAAACTCCAGGCTCCTAGCCATGATATCACACTTACCACTGCCAAGCACTGACCATACCAGAGTCCTCCACGAGGACTGATCTTCCACATAGAATTAATTCACGCTCCCTCCCTGAGCTGTTACTTTCCATCACCCTAGAGTGACTGATCACCCATCCTTCCTCTTTCCC
>NW_006769620.1:3195079-3201660 GCF_000442215.2 Lipotes vexillifer | reverse complement strand
CTTTCCCTTCCTATGAAGTGCCATGTCACATGAACCATGACGTTTAAGAGAAGATAGAATCCTTCTGTTCTTTAGTTTGGGTTTATCCTAAAAGAACATCACACCTCTTTCTGACCTTTTCCTTGTACTGTGTTGATAATTTAAGTAACTGTTTTCTTGACTTCTTAATAGAATGTCTCACTTAAGTGTAGCTTAAAAATTAATCGCCCAAGTTACCCAGACTCAAAACAGCTGTTATCCTCCCTCCCCTTATCCCCAAGGTAATTTTGCCAGGTCATGTAGTGGCTTTTCCTCCTGTATTTTCCCTAAAATGTCTCCTAAATCTTCTTTTCCATTTCAGTAGCAGCTACTCGTGTTCCTTACCCCCAGCCTGGGGCTTTATAACAGCCTCTCAACTGGTCTCCAGACCCCGATCCATTCCACAAACCTCTTCCAGATGAAGCTACGAAAGCTACGTATAGATCAGGTCGTATTTCTTGCTCTGAAACTTTGCACGGCTTCACTTGTCTATAAAATTAACTACTGAATCCATCAAGAATTAGTCTTTTCTAATTGGGTCATTTGTAGAGACATGGATGGACCTAGAGACTGTCATACAGAGTGAAGTAAGTCAGAAAGAGAAAAACAAATATCGTATATTAACGCATATATGTGGAACCTAGAAAAATGGTACAGATGAACCGGTTTGCAAGGCAGAAATGGAGACACAGATGTAGAGAACAAACGTATGGACACCAAGGGGGGAAAGCGGCGGGTGGAGGTGGTGGTGGGATGAATTGGGAGATTGGGATTGACATGTATACACTAATATGTATAAAACATATAGCTAATAAGAACCTGCTGTGTAAAAAAAATAAATAAAATTCAAAAAAAAAAAAAAAAAAAAAAAAAAGATCAGTCTTTTCACCCAAGCTCCAACTTAGTTTTACAGCTCCCTGGTTCACAAAAGCACTTCATTCCATAGGCAAATTCATAAAGACAGAAAGTAGAAAAGACGTTACCAAAGACTGGGGGAAGAGGTGACTTAGGCTTAATGGTTACAAAGTTTCTCTTTGAGGAGATGAAAACATTTTGGAAATCATAGTGAAGGTTTATTCAACACTGAATGTAATTCATGCCACAGAATGAGACACGTAAAAATGGTTACAATGTCAAATTTTATGTTGCATATATTTTAACACATTAAAAAAATTCACAAAAAGTATACTTCATTCTAGCACAACTAGACCAATCGTTTCTTCCGCTCTGAACCACATTCCCCGATTAATTTTTACCTTTCCACAAGGCAGAAAAAAAATGGTCTGTCCATATCGTCTATGATTTCTCGAACCTTGTGAGGCTTCCGGCTTCCTCCTTCTGATCACTGAAACATCAGAATAAAAATTTCAGACTGGGCTTCCCTGGTGGCGCAGTGGTTGAGAGCCCGCCTGCCGATGCAGGGGACACGGGTTCGTGCCCCGGTCCGGGAAGATCCCACATGCCGTGGAGCGGCTGGGCCCCGTGAGCCATGGCCGCTGAGCCTGCGCGTCCGGAGCCTGTGCTCCTCAACGGGAGAGGCCACAACAGTGAGAGGCCTCCGTACCGCAAAAAAAAAAAAAAAAGTTCAGACTATCTCTAGTGGCTTTTATTGCTTTTCTGTCCCACGTTTATAGGAACATTCTTTTCTTTCCTCTCAGTGAGACCTTCTAATAAAAGCCTACAGAAATAGCAAAACAAGTATATGTCATGGACGCTGCTTTCTAACCAGATAGATGGTTTCTTCTGGAGTACTTTCTCCAAGGAGGTCATGAGTGCTCTGGACCGTCACACCATGCACTGTGGTCTTATCTTTCCCTTTTCAAAAGCAAGCTGGCTGGGAGATTTCCTAACCGCCAAATGCCTGAACATTTTAACACCCCTCTTTTTTTTTTTTTTTTTTTTTTTTTTTCAGTGGAGAACACTGATGCCACACTTTAAGCTTTACTTTAGGGAAAAATAATTGAACGCCTACTCTGTTTAAAAGGATGCTACAGTTACTGAACAGCAGCTTTCCTGTCACTGTGGGATGTCTAAAATTGAAGAGTTCATACGTCTGCAGGAAGAGTCTTAAGCAAGCTTTACTCCAAGAACCTTGCACTCAAAACAGCAAGGTCCTACTGCAGAGCATGGGGAACTACATTCAATATCCTGGGATAAACCACAATGGAAAAGAATCTGAAAAAGAAGAGAGAGATATGAGACTGAATCACTTTGCTGTCACCTGAAACTGACACAACATTGTACATCAACTCTGCTTCAATTTTTAAACATCAATAAACAAATCAATCAATCAATCAATCAATCAAAAGAACTCTACACTCAGAGAGGATGAGGAGGCATTCTGGGACTATGGCACCAAGAAAGCAACCTCCTTTGCCTCCATGCTCACCTCCATTGATCTGCTTCTCATGGGGTCCTCTTGCAGAAGCCTAAGGACAGTGGGGTCCAGGTGAGGCCGTCAGCTTTGTGGGGTGGAGAAAACCACCAGAAGTATTTTTCCCCTTGGGCTGGGGAAGTACCTGGAGCCCAGGCTGGGGAAGACCAAGGATGAGAACAAGAGAGTGGCAGATGCTGAAAAGAGGCGGGCCCGCAGTCATCTGCGATTCTTGCGACGAAAGTTGACATGGATGGTGCCTCTTGGCACTGGGCAAGGTGACAGCCCTGACTGATACTGTTCCCCCAAGACCCTCAAACTGAAGCCACCCCCCACCAACACGCACACAGGAAAAAACTCAGCAGAATAGCCTGAGACTTGTCACCTGCTACTCTGACATAGTGGAGTAGCATCTAAGAGAGAAGGGCTGCAACCTGAGAATCCTCTATCCAGCCAAGATCTTCCAATAGTCAGGAAGATATCTGAAGATAAGCAAATAGCCAGAAACTATGATACTCAAATACCCCTTTCCAAGGAAATAGTTAAGATTCAAAAACCAACCACAGAGGAAACGGAAGAGAGGTCTCAAGATGGAAGATGAATAGCAGAGGTCCAAAGCACTCAACCCCTCAGGGATATATAGGGCCTTTTTATAAACAGAAAGCTGACTTTTGTTAAAGCAGTATAACAGACACAGCATTTATGCACCAAACTCTACAAGTTAAAAGCACAAAGTAAAAAAGATGACAAATTCAAGAACTATTTGATAAAATTACTATTATAGTCAGAGTCTTCTAGATATCTTCCTTAGACAGCATATCCAGCAGGAAAAAAATAAGCAAGAACATAGAGGAATGGAAAAATACAATCAATAAGCTTGATATAACTGGTACTTCTATATAGAACCTTACATCCATTGAATAGGGAATGTACATTATTTTCAAAGGTCCAAGAATATCTATTAAAAGTTATCATAAAGAAGTGACACAAGTCCACAATTAAAACCTTAAACATTCAAAAGCACTGCGATTTTAAACATCACAATTTTTCAGTTCATAATCAAATGAAATTAGATACAAGCAACTCAGACAAAGAAAACAAACTTATGGCTACCAAAGGGGGGGGGGGAGTGCGGGAGAGGGGGATAAATTAGGAATTTGGGATTAAAGTATACACGCTACTACGTATAAAACAGATAACCAGCAACAACCTACTGCATAACACAGGGAACTATACTCAATAATCTGTAATAACCTATAATGGAAGAGGATGTTAAAAAAAAGGATATATATATTTCTATATACATATAATTCAATCACTTTACTGTACACCTGAAACACAACATTGTAAGTAAACTATATTTCAGTAAAAATTTCTAAAAAAGATATAAGTAACAAAAATGACCAAAAATCTTATCCATTTGGAAAGTAAAAAGGAGCTGTTGATAATCTGTGGATTAAAAAGGAACCCCGGAAGAAAAATTACCAGCTATCTAGAAAGCAACAAAAAGCAGTGCACAGCATACAAAACCTGTAAGACACAATGAGACCCATCCCCAGAGTTCATGGTCTTGAATGCATCTATGGCTAAAGAAAAAAGACCAAGAGGTGCTAAGAATTCACTTTTATAATTTCCTAAAGAGAACAACAAAAGAAACCCAAAGAAGCTAGGAAGAGAGATAAAATAAAGATAAAACCCCAAAGTAATAAGGTACCATAAGAGGATAGCAGAGGATAAATTAAATCCAAATGTTGCTTTTCTTGGCCAAGACTTATGAAATAGATAAACCCCTTAAAGGGAAGAGACAGCAAGAGAGATAAAGAGAGTGTGAGCAAATATGGGTAAGAGTAGGAAGGAGAAATAACCACAGAGACAGAAGTGCTTAAAATAATTTAGGAGAATAGAATAATCAATTCTACAGCAACAGTTTTCAAAATTAGAAAGGATGAATTCCTAGCAGTATGATAAAGTGTGAAAATCGACTCAGTAAAAAAGTTAAAAATTTTGAAATATCAAAGAAAAGCTAGAGATATTGATAAAAGACCTTCATAAATGTCTTTAAAAGCTATAAATATGGGGCTTGCCTGGTGGCGCAGTGGTTGAGAATCTGCCTGCCAATGCAGGGGACATGGGTTCGAGCCCTGGTCTGGGAAGATCCCACGTGCCGCGGAGCAACTAAGCCCGTGCGCCACAACTACTGAGCCTGCGCGTCTGGAGCCTGTGCTCCGCAACAAAGAGAGGCCGCGATAGTGAGAGGCCCGTGCACCGCAGTGAAGAGTGGCCCCCGCTTGCCCCAACTAGAGAAAGCCCTCGCACAGAAACGAAGACCCAACACAGCCAAAAATAAATTAATTAATAAGTTAAATTTTAAAAAAAGCTATAAATATTTGGGAGACATTAGAGATATGCGACTATGGACTGTATATTAAGTAATATTTGGGATTATCACTAATTTTCATTGCTGTTGCAAGTTAACTGTGACATTGCCCTCATTCTTAAAACTTTCATGCAGAGATATTTAGGGATGAGATTCCATGATGTCACACACACACACACACACACACACACAACACATACAAATATGGCACTATCACCATAAATTACAGTAATCAAAACAGTATAGTACTGGTATAAAAACAGACAAAGTTAATCAGGGGAACAGCCTAGACAGTTCATAAATGAAGCCACACCCATACAGACAACTGATTTTTCTTTTTAACATCGTTATTGGAGTATAATTGCTTTACAATGGTGTCTTAGTTTCTGCTGTATAACAAAGTGAATCAGCTATACATATACATATATCCCCATATCCCCTCCCTCTTGCTTCTCCCTCCCACCCTCCCTATCCCACCCCTCTAGGTGGTCACAAAGCACCGAGCTGATGTCCCTATGCTATGAGGTTGCTTCCCACTAGCTATCTATTTTACGTTTGGTAGTGTATATATGTCCATGCCACTCTCTCACTTCATCCCAGCTTCCCCTTCCCCCTCCCCGTTAGACAACTGATTTTTGACAGAGGCACAAAGGCAACGCAACCAATGGTGACTTTTCAACAAATGATGCTGGAAATGTTGGATTTCCATATGCAGAAAAAGTGAACTTGAATGCCTGCCTCTTGACACGTTAAAACCCAATACTATAAAACTTCTAGAAGAAAACATTGAAGAAACTCTCGTTGACCTTAGGTTAGACAAAGATTTATTATCCAAATCCATAAAAGAATGAATATATACGTCGGACTTCATGAAAATGTAAAATCTCTGGCCTTCAGAAGACACTGATAAGAGAATGAAAAGACAAACCACAGATTAGGAGAAACTCACTGGAAAGTGTATATCTGATAGAAGACTTGTATGCGGATTATACAAGGAACTCTCAAAACTAAACAAAAAGAAAGCCAGCCACCCAACACAAAATGGGCAAAAGATGTTAAACAGACAGTCACCAAAGAAGATATATCTAGAAGGCAAATAAGCATAGGAAGAAATGCTCCACACCATTAATTAAGGAAATGCTAAGTAAAACCTCAGGAGATCCCTGTTACAATGGCTACAATTACAAGCGGTGGAAAGATGTAGAGAAACTGGAACTCTAGTCCACTGCTGGTAAGGATGCAATATGTTACAATAGTGAGGCAAATAGCTTGGCAGGTTCTTAAAAGTTAAACATATTATCTGGCAATCCTGCTTTTAGATATTTACCAGACAGAATAGACATGCATTCAAAAACATGGATACAGTTATTCACAGAAGCTTTATTTGTAATAGCCCCAAACTGGAGATGGCCCAAAGGTTCATCAACAGATGAACGGATGAACGAATTTCGGTATATACATACAATGGAATACAATTCGACAGTATAAAAGAATTTGCATACAAAAGCATGGATGATTATTCTGAGTGAAAAGAAGCCAATCACAAAAGACCACATATTATACGAGGCCATTTATGTGACATGTCCAGAACATGCAAACCTACAGAAACAAAAAATAGATTAGTGGTGCTTAGGGCTGGGGTGATGGGGAAGTTGGGGGTGATAGCTAAAAGGTATAAGATTTCTTTTTGAGGTGATGAAAATGTTTTAAAATTGACTGTGGCTGGGGCTTCCCTGGTGGCGCAGTGGTTGAGAGTCCGCCTGCCAATGCAGGGGACATGGGTTCGTATCCCAGTCTGGGAAGATCCCCCAT
>NW_006769620.1:3194251-3194975 GCF_000442215.2 Lipotes vexillifer | reverse complement strand
GCCCCCCGTCCCCCCCCCGCCCCCCCCCCCACACAAAATAATAATACTGTCTGATCTGTAGTGATATCACATGAAATGTGCTTAGAATAGGGTCTGGTCTCTACTAAGTGCCCAAGAAACATCAGCTATTATTTATTATGTGACAGCCAAGAAATTTAAAAATCGTACCTTAAAAATTTATAATCACCTGATGACTTGAGGGAGCTGTTTTATTCTCAAAGTTGATATTGAAAACAGAAATAAATACGTCCGCAGCTCTCTGAATGCCAGATCTGTGAAGACCGAATCCATTTAAAGTGACAGCAGCGCTGAGAGCAGCCGCGGGAGAAGTCACAAAGCCTGGGACTGTATAATGCACACTGGTCTATGGACCATCACTTTGCCCCTAGAGACTCTTGCTTTACATACATTTCTAGCCACCTTGCCTCTTGGGTTTTCCAGAAGCAGCAAATTAGAAAGTAAAGGAGGAAAATGCTTAGAAGCAGGAGCACTGAGAGTATCGAGAAGTGACAGGAGACAGTCTGTCAGCTAAGGAAGAAGCAAGAAAATTAAAAAGCCGACCAAAGTCCCACATAACTCAATAACCTCCCGAGGGCTTCCCTGCACGGCACAATGATTGATGTTCTTAGGGATGACCCGCAGCCCTGCATTCCTTGCCATGGAAACGGCCTCTCCATCCACTCTGCTGCCCCAGCTTGAGAAATCAACTCTCTCCTGGCTCTTT
>NW_006769620.1:3191068-3194241 GCF_000442215.2 Lipotes vexillifer | reverse complement strand
CCCTCTACAGCTACCTAGTTGGTCACCAAGTCCTATCCATTCCCTCTTAAATGGATCTTGAGGCTCTGGTGCCTGACAAAAATGGGTGGACATCCTGAAATATTAACCCACGCTTCCCGAAGTGCTACATTATTATTGTCTGCTGGACATGAGAGACTTCTACCCGGCCTCCGGGCCTCCAGCCTCATTGTCTAAGGACAGTATAATCAGGGCGGGGTGGGAAACACACTCAGAGCCGGTGAGTACCTATCAGGTGTCAGCCAGCATATGCTCATCATTCTGTTCCAATCAAAAAATGACACCTCTTGGGCTTCCCTGGTGGCGCAGTGGTTGAGAGTCCACCTGCCGATGCAGGGGACACGGGTTCGCGCCCCGGTCCGGGAAGACCCCACATGCCGCAGAGCGGCTGGGCCCGTGAGCCGTGGCCGCTGAGCCTGCGCGTCCGGAGCCTGTTGCTCCGCAACGGGAGAGGCCACGACAGTGAGAGGCCCGCGTACCGCAAAGAGAAAAAAAAAAAAAAAAAAATGACACCTCTTAACAGAGGCACAAAGTTGTTATTTTAAGTTATTTTAGAAAACCTAAGTAGATGTATTTAGAGTGAATTAGAGAAAGTGAGGTCATCAGCTTGATAATTCAGCACCACTTTCACTTCAGTTATACAGATAATTGAGAGAAAACAGAGAGGAGGGTGGGTAGCGTAGAGCAGCCCTTAATTCGTCACTGTGAACAGACCAAGGTTTGGTTTTCCTTCTGTTCCCGTATTTCACTTTATTCTTCTCTTCTTATGCCACCACAAACTTGAGGAAATATTAACGTGGTGGGTTTTCCTACTATCTCTATAGTAGCTCCCTTTTGGCCCGTCTCAAGTTCTCTGCCGTGGCAGGGCAGGGCCATGTGCTGTGCTGGGTGTTGGCCGTGTGAGCTGCTTTTGCCGGTGAGAACAAGCTTGGATGGGACTGGCTTACGGTGCAGGAGGATCCAGTGTCCACGCTCACATCTGGGTTATTCTCCACTCACTTTACCCAAGGCTGAACTCCAAAAGACCCATTAACACAGACGCCACAAAGAACTTAAGATTCGTATCTTAAGAAAATTCTCATTATTTTCACTTTAACTCTGAACTGAATGCAAAACGTGCCTAGCGTCTATAACGCAGGCATTTCTACTAATCAGCTTCCTCCTGATCATTAGGTCGATAAAGTGCGTTCCAATTACGAGTCTTAAATGGAGCATTTTGCCTGCAGTGAAGCAATTTAGTTTTTAGCTTGAAAACCTTTGAATATCAGCTGACTTCATTTAGGTATGTACCTGTTCTGGTTGTCCTAGGGAGTGCCCTTTATTAACAACTGCCAGTCATTGACAAAATACGGTTATTCACGCGCTGTCATCACCTCTATTGCCTGTACAGAGCCTGCTGTCCTGGCTTTTCCTCTCTGGTGTGTGTTCCCCAGACTTGATATGAGAATCTCACGCATCTCGGCAGTGCCATGTCCTTAGATCAACAGCGCTCAGTGTTTTGTTCAGACGAATCTCTCAGTCACCAAGCAGCACCTCGGATGGCCAGGTCACGGTGCCTGGAGACAGACTGCCCTTACGCTGACATTTTCTCTGCCACATCTCTGAGCTTTGCAGTGCACGTCACGGAATGCCACAAAGCCACGCGAGAGCCCTGCTTCCCCACCAAAGCGAAGCAGAGGGTGGGCACAAATCCACAGACAATTCAGCAACCAAGGAGATTTTATTCTTAATATCTACTCACCCAGCACCTACTCTCAACCATCCCTTGACTTCCTGGGAGAATGCCTATTGAAACTCCACCCTTCTGCTTTATTTTAATCTATGATGTGCTCACATTCTGAGCAAGAGAAAGAGAGAGCATAAGAATGCTGGTTTTGTTCTGTCTTTTCAACATTTTGGGCCAATTTTACATTTGTATGGAGTAGAATTTGATGCAGATAAAATACTTTTGCTTAGAATTGTCAGCATTTGGGTTTTTTTAAAGCGTGGCTTTTGACCTAAGTTGGCCAAATAATTGCATAGATCCAGCTTAAATCACTGTCAAGCTTTTCAGACATTTACAAGACAACCAGTTTTTGCATGACTCCATGAGCAATTCTTTTTTATCCTGTCTCTTCCCTCTTTTTGATGAGTTTTCTCTTCTGATCCCTTTATAAACAATCTAGAACACATGTAAGTGATGCCAGAGAAATATGCACTCCACCTCCTCCGAAAGCCTGGGAGCACAAAGAAAAGTTTCTTTCTATAATCTCTTTAAAAAGATACTTAACAAAATAACATTTAATTTTTCTTCTAATTAGATGTCTTACTATTACCCAAGAGAAGAAAATTTAGATTGTCTGTAGTTCCACCTTTCAGAGATCATCACTGTTACCATGTTAGTGTGTATGGCTACCTAGTCTCTCTTTTATTATTATTATCATTATTATTATTATTACTGTTATTTTGGCTGCGTCAGGTCTTAGTTGTGGCGCACGGTCTCTTCGTTGTGGTGCGCGGGCTTCTCTCTAGCTGTGGCTGCGAGTTTTTTCTCTCTCTCTAGTTGTGGCGCACAGGCTCTCCAGTTGAGGTGCACGAGCTCAGTAGTTGCGGCACGTGGGCTTAGTTGCCCCGCGGCATGTGGGGTCTTAGTTCGCCAACCAGGGATCGAACCCACGTCCCCTGCAGTGGAAGGTGGACTCTTTACCGCTGGACCACCAGGGAAGTTCCAGCCACCTGGTCTCTCATAAACACAGAGAATGTGGTAAAAGCTTTCCACAAATTTCTGAAGTCAAATTTAATGGTAAAAGTGAAGTCAAGATTTGGTAGCAAATTGAAATAATTCCAACAGTCAAATAAAAATTACTTTACATAAGTCAGAAAGAGAAAGACAAACACCGTATGCTAACACATATATATGGAATTTAAGGGAAAAAAATGTCATGAAGAAGCTAGGGGTAAGACAGGAATAAAGACACAGACCTACTAGAGAATGGACTTGAGGACATGGGGAGGGGGAAGGGTAAGCTGTGACGAAGCGAGAGAGTGGCATGGACATATATACACTACCAAACGTAAGGTAGATAGCTAGTGGGAAGCAGCCACATAGCACAGGGAGATCAGCTCGGTGCTTTGTGACCACCTAGAGGGGTGGGATAGGGAGGGTGGGAGGAAGG
>NW_006769620.1:3139235-3191058 GCF_000442215.2 Lipotes vexillifer | reverse complement strand
TAGCTAGCTAGTGGGAAGCAGCCGCATAGCACAGGGAGATCAGCTCGGTGCTTTGTGACCGCCTGGAGGGGTGGGATGGGGTGGGATAGGGAGGGTGGGAGGGAGGGAGACGCAAGAGGGAAGAGATATGGGAACATATGTATATGTATAACTGATTCATTTTGTTATAAAGCAGAAACTAACACACCATTGTAAAGCAATTATACTCCAATGAAGACGTTAAAAAAATAAAAAGAGAAAAAAAAATTACTTTACAATGAACTTATTCCTAAAAAGCTGGGGCCAATTCTGATGGAGCTGTCTGGGAAGATTAGCTAAAATACACAATTCCAAGCTTCTCATAGTGGTATTTATGCTAAGTGTTCTTTAATGAAGGTGGAAAAGCTTAACCCCGGAAGAGTAAGAAGCTTAGAAACCTGCAAGAAGACTGGATTTGTGTAACAGGGGCAGAAATTGACGTCCTAAGAGAAATGGTCAAATAGGGAGTTCTTTTTAAGGATCCTACTTCCATGTATTACCATAATGCAATTTCTTTTATATTTCGGATCAATGCTTTTCTTAAAATTATGATCTCGTACTGGAAAGGGCACATACACCACCTTTCCACTGGAAAACTAAAGAATGCCAACTTTCCTGTCTTTGTACAATTAAAACAGCAAGTTGAAAACATGAACATTTGGCTAAAATTAGATAGGAATAGCTATAGTCCTTTTACATTCGAGGGAGCCAAAGGATTGGATATATTCCCTAGGACAGGGGGCTTTTCCAAGGATGGACAGAGGTTTCATAAGAGGTTCACTGACGAAAGACTTTACCAGTAGCCCAGTCTGGAAAAGAATACTGGTATTTTACGTAAATTTTCTATTTCAGAGAACATTTCAACCATTAATTTAGAGAAACAAAGGCAAGATCATTGCTCTGGTCTTATCCTCCAAAATAATTTGCTCTTTGGGCCGGTCTCCAGGTAAAGATTGTAACTAACGATTGGTTCCATTTGGGAAACCCATATTAATACAAAGAAAATTTTAAGAGGCCTATGGGCTCTTCTGAACTGCACCCATGCCTAATTATTTCACACATTTAGAGACATCAGTGTTGCTGCCTCTGTATAGCAGCTGCTCTCTTACTTGGGGCTGCCATGTGCTATAGGGAAGCATCACTCACTGACCCACAGGACAAGAACAGCCATGGATTTGGGTGTTAACCCAAATGACCAGCCAAAGCAGAATACAACCCGAATGCAAGTGCGATCCCGCAGGGCTGGGGCTACAGGCCATGCCCTATTCAAAAAACAGGAGAAAACGCACATCAAACGCCACTGAAATCTTTACTCAGTCTCACAAGAAAACACTTAATAGACAACATTTTTGTGCAAAGCTAATTTCCCTTAAAAAGCCTCTCTTCGTGATGCTCCACGTTTAAACTCTTTTACCCTGTAGCCAGTGACTTCTATTAAAACACTGTCTTCTCTCAGTCCTCTTCCAAGGGACCTTCTGCCCACATCCAGACCTAAAAGGCTCCTCCACCTCTGCTGTCCCTGTCTTCACTCCCTGCCTTTATTTCTTTATCATCTGGATCCACCTATCCTCTCTTGCTTCTTTGTCTTTTGTTTTTCAATCCTCCCTAAGTAGGAATCCGTACCACAAAGCCGTCTGAAAGCTGACCAAGCAATCCAAAATCAAGAACCCAAGAGACCTTCCCTCTTGGATGGAACTAATAGGGAGAAAATTGTCAGCCTGTGGAATCACAGGCATGCCTGTTTCCTACAAATGTTTGAAAACCATTTTCAGAAAGCATCTTTCCACCTGTCTCCTTGCTCCAAAGACTGTCTTCCCCAAGAGAAACGCTCTACGTCTTTGAAGAAAGGCCATTGCTTTATATCCATCCAACTTCTATGTTCCATCTAATTTACTCAATAAACATTTCGTGCTGGGTTACCAGGATGAACAATTCCTATGATAAAATGGTAACACATTCAAACGGCTGTGAGAATCTGTACTGTGTTCTTTTATCTTTATACTTATACTCAGAGGACATGGGTAAAATATTGTGTAAATTACTCAGGTGTGGGAAGGCATCTTGCAAAAGGAGGAATCTGAGTTAGAACAAGAAAAACGTGACCGGGAAAAGTGTTCTGGATAGAAGAGCACTTGCAAAAAATCTCTCCTCTACAATCCAAGGAAGAAAAGCAAAGGGGCATGATCCTTCTCTTCAGATGTTTGGAGGGTTCCAATGTGGAAGGCAGAGCAGCGCTGCTCTTGAGTTATTTCAGGGGCTGAGAAATGGGAAAAAGAGGCAGGAGCAAAAGAAGCCAAATGTACTCAATCTGAAAAAGAACTTTCTAATACATGGAAGAACCAACCTGATAATAGTGATAATAATAGAAAATATTTATGCTTGTCATTATAGACCAAGCACTGTTCCTTTTTTTTTTTTTTTTTTTTTGCGGTACGGGGGCCTCTCACTGCTGCGGCCTCTCCCGTTGCGGAGCACAGGCTCCGGACGCGCAGGCTCAGCGGCCATGGCTCACGGGCCCAGCCGCTCCGCGGCACGTGGGATCTTCCCGGACCGGGGCAGGCCTCTCACTGCTGCGGCCTCTCCCGTTGCGGAGCACAGGCTCCGGACGCGCAGGCTCAGCGGCCATGGCTCACGGGCCCAGCCGCTCCGCGGCACGTGGGATCTTCCCGGACCGGGGCACGAACCCGCGTCCCCTGCATCGGCAGGCGGACTCCCAACCACTGCGCCACCAGGGAAGCCCCAAGCACTGTTCTTAATGACATATATCCTTTATGGATAAAGAAAAAAATATATCAAATTAATCCTCATGATAACCCTCTACTATCACCATCCCCAATTTATAGATACAGAAATTGAGGCACAGAGATGCTAGGGAACATACCTAAGGTGCCACAACCAGTGACTGGTGATCCCTGGATTTGAACCCAGGCAGTCTGGCTCTAGTATCTGTGTTCTCAAGTAGTCTGCTATACCTGCCAATGCAAGAGCATATTTCCTATGACCGAAGGCTTCCAAGTAAAGCTTGGGTGGCCCTTCCGCTGGAATGCCCTAGAAGAGTTTCCTGCATTGAATGGGAGGCTGAGCTCTATCACTTCAAAGGCTCCTTTCACCTCTCAACTGGTGAGGCTGGTAACTCATCTCAAATCTTCCTGACAGGTTCATAACTCATCACCACACATCAAAGTCTCCTTTCTTTCCTCCACAATTCAAGAGCCATGGATTCACAAAACCATGAAACTCCCTCAGTCCCAGCGGCACTTATTCTCTCCCAAACTGTGGCTCTGTAGATCGACTCAGCCTTTCGGAAAAAACCCTTTCCAGCTTCCCCTCCTGCCTATCGGTTTCCTTCATTTGTATTCTCTCCCTGTCCACAACTGCATCACCAAGGTCCACAAATCAGTCTGGCGAAGACACGGTTTACCTCTGAGATCCTGAGGGAGAAGACAGGAGGGACACGGCTGGTCATGCAGAGATCAACAGGGCCCTTTCCAGGGCAGGATCTCTCTGCAGATGTATTACTACTGTGACTAAGAGCTCCTCAGGTTTTGAGGGCAGAGTGAGAGGACAGAGGAAGAGGAAAACGTGAGCTCTGTGTGTCAAGCTTGGCCACTCAGGCCTACAGAGCTTTCTGTTGAAGGGTCTCTCAGCCTTGGCTTGCAAATGGGGAGCCACCTACCCATATCCACAGAACCAGAAGAGACTTCAGACATTTCTGTGTGCCTTAGGAACAGCTGGTGGCTCCTAGATGGATCTAATTAAGCATCTTCCGGGATGCAAGCAGTTCTAACTTTAAGATTAAGAACGTTGCCCAAACGACTGGCTTCAGACGTTTTATCCCAGACATGCCACTTTGTGGCACAGGCTAAAGTGCATTACAGAAATTACTCCACCCTGAAGCTCAGCCAAGTCAATTATATTGATGGATGAACCTAGGATGTCAACCGTCGGAATACAATGCTTCAGACCAGGCTCAATGTCCTTTAACCTTGTCATATCTGTGGCTATTATCCTTTCCCCTGACAGCCCCTCCTCAAATAATAAATGTCAGAGCAGATGAAAACTGACTGCATTTGCTTCAGTCAAATGAAGCAAGATGCAGCTGCGTTTCGGAATGGAATCCAGGCTGGACTCAGTTCTGTTACGGGAACTTGGGCAGGTTTGGTCGGTCCCTTCCGGCTCTCCTTAACAAGCACTTCTGGTACCGTCTGGTCTGCCTCACTCGCTGAGACCGGCAGCAGGACACATGAAGCAAAAGAGACCTGCAAATAGCAGGATGCCTGATTTGGGGATGTAAACGCCAGAATCAAAGAAAGACAATTATTGGGACTGAAATTCCAGGGCCCCTGTTGATTCTGCCCTTCTGCTCAAAAATAGATAGCTAAATCAAGAGGTCCCTCTAGAACTCCAAATGTGTCCTCATCTCTCTGCTGTCATCATCACTAAAGGGTGTCATCAAGTGAGACCCTCTCCCCAACCCCCTAAAAGGGAGCAGACATCAAAGCCAGAGAGGTGGCCATTTACCCACAAGTTTCACTACCTCAAAAAAACAAATAAATAAAATAGTAATCAGGAGCCATACAGTAAAATATAATTTGTTGTCTCCCTAAAGAGAAAGAGAGAGAGAAGTTCAACGAAGTCACAGGGGAAGGCTACACATTAGGGGTCTTCTGTTCATCTAAACAGAATGCTGGGGGGAGGGGTGCGCCTAGCACAGAGAAAAGAAAGCAGAATAAGGGCACGGAGCCAGACTACAAGAAAGGGGGAAATAGTAAAAGAGCCTGAAATTCTTCTTTAAGAATTCTTTCTTTTCAGCTGAGTGGAGCCAGGATTTCCTGTAATTATCCAGCCGTGTGCTGGCGTGGATATTAAGTGGGGCTTCTCTTCAGAAAAGGGAGACAGGGACAAGGGTGTTGGGCCCCGGTCGGGTTCTGTCTCGACAGCAACATCAAAGTCATCAGCTCTCACTCGGCGGCTCACCAAAGCCACAGGACAGGCTGGCCTCAGAGGCAAAGCTTAGGTATCCTCGACAATCGCCAAAAGACTTTTCGGTGGGCAAAACCATTTCCCAGGACTCTGCTAGTTCATACACCAGAAAGATGAGCGTGCGATGCTGAAAAGTCAGCTCTGCCTTGGGTTGACATGGCAACGCAGCCTTGGTTTCCTTCTTTCTGTTTTCCAAGTTTCTAGTCTTGTCTGTGAAAAGGAGCAGCCCTCAAAGATAGAAGAAAGTCAAAGACTGAGAAAACCTTTCTTTGGGTATAATGGAAATAGGGTCAAAGAGTAGGAGAGAGATAAACAAACAGGGGCCAAAGAATGGGAGATCTAAATAAAACCCAGGGCCCAGCAAGGCCACTTCACAAAGAGGAAGAGACACAAACAGTGATAGAAAGGAAGGTGACGACACTGAAAACTAAAGGACACAGCAATCATGCAGAGGGATTAGCTTGGGCTCTGCTGTAATAATCATTCTTGATATCCTGTAATTGACAGTTCGGCATCTTGAAATCATGGGCCAAACAAACAGGCAAAGTGGTTTACATCCATACTATCCCTGGGTCTTGTGAGCACACAGAACTCACGTTACAGACCCTCCAACCACAAGTCCCAACATCTCTGTTTCGTTTCCTGCCCAATAAGGGACATGTCCACCCACCCACGTTCCTCCACTTTAATAACAAAGGTTCCTGCCATGCTTTCCCTCGTTCCTGCTGCCTCGTGACCACCCTGGTGCTTCTCCAGGTGGCCCTGCATGGCATGGTGTGTCCCCTCCTCCTGGGAACAGTGAGTAACAAACCCTGCTTTCAAAGGCAGTTGTCTGTGTCTGCCATTGTAGCACAACTGATTTTAAAAACCCTGGGTACATTTTAAAACAGCTACAACACGTGACTCTGGATCTTCAGGAGTGTATGCACTTCTAAGTTGTGTTAGCATAGCAGTGAGACAGATTTTGTGCTCACAGCCTACATGATCTTGAAGGAGGCATTCACAAACCAGCTACTGATGACAAGAGCTAACCCTGTCTGACGACTTGCAAACAACGAGTCCTTCTCATGACTAAACTCATTTCATCCTCGCCCCAGCTCTACGAGGTAGATGCCATCGCCATGCTCATTTCACATATGAAGAAACAGACTCAGAGAGGGTGAGTAAGGAGCTTGTGGTGACTCAGTGGGTGGGCAACAGAACTCAGAGGCAGTCTGGCTCCCGTAGCTGGGTTTTTTTTTTTTTTTTTTTTTTTTTTTTTTTTTTGCGGTACGCGGGCCTCTCACCGCTGTGGCCTCTCCCCTCGCGGAGCACATGCTCCGGACGCGCAGGCTCAGCGGCCATAGCTCACGGGCCCAGCCGCTCCGCAGCACGTGGGATCTTCCCGGACCGGGGCACGAACCCGCGTCCCCTGCATCGGCAGGCGGACTCCCAACCACTGCGCCACCGGGGAAGCCCCCCGTAGCTGGGTTTTTAATGCTATATTTATATTATGTTTATTCTTACCTCAAACCCACTTGCTACATACTAGTTCTTTCCCATTGTGACTGTCACAGAGCCATGAGCATCAGCGAACATTTAGTGAGGGCCAAAGGCATGCACTGCACTGTCCTAGGCACCAGGAGTACCTGTCTAGGAGAAAAGTGAGCCCTACTCTTAAGGGATTCAATGAAAACATAACAGTCACTAAGTTCTTCTGCTGAGAACTGCCTGATAGACAGTAGGTGCTCTTGAAGATAAAAGGGAAGAGGAACCACAGGCTTCAGGATAGCTGGAAAAAGTGCACGCCTGTGTGTGTGTGTGTGTGTGTGTGTGTGTGTGTGTGTGTGTGTGTGTGTGAGAGAGAGAGAGAGAGAGAGAGAGAGAGAAGGGGTAGGGGGCGATTAATCTGGACCTTAAAGGAAAGAGAGGGGTCACAAAACGGAGAGCTGAGGTAAGGGCATGGAGGTGAGGTGAGGAAGATTGCACATGGCCTGTCTGCAGTTCAGCTGCAGTGACCCTATTCTGATTTGAGTGAGGGGTGAGGTTGAAATGGAAGAGGTTGGTGCAAGACGATGAAGGGTCTTACATGGCGATGCTAAGGAACCTAGTGCATTGAGGGAGACCCGTAAGTAGCCAGGGGGAGAGGAGGACACGAAAAGAGGAGAGAGCAGGAGTGGGAGGTGGGGGGACCGGGAGAGAAGACCGTGGGGTTCACTAAACAAAGGCCCCTGCAGGCACAGAGAAGATGCGGAAAGGCTGGAGCGACACAGCCCTTGGTTCCCACTTTGTTCTCAGATCTCTGGGATCAGAGTCCCAGAATGAATAGAGAATGATCTGCAGTTAGATTACTGGTGTGAGAGGAAATGGAATAAAAATGAAGGGAACTCCCTGGGGGTCCAGTGGTTAGGACACTGTGCTTCCACTGCAGGGAGGGGGGGGGGGTCGGGGAACTGAGAGCCTCCAAGCCTCACTGCACGGCCAAACAATGACAACAACAACAAAGCACAATAATGAAGCTCTTGCCCTCCTTCTCTATTCCAAGTCCCATAGAAGCATTTTAAAAGCTGGCATATAGGGCTTCCCTGGTGGCGCAGCGGCTGAGAGTCCGTCTGCCGATGCAGGGGACGCGGGTTCGTGCCCCAGTCCGGGAAGATCCCACGTGCCGCGGAGCGGCTGGGCCCGTGAGCCGTGGCCGCTAAGCCTGTGCGTCCGGAGCCTGTGCTCCGCGACGGGAGAGGCCACAGCAGTGAGAGGCCCGCGTACCGCCAAAAAACAAAAAAAAAAGCTGGCATATAGTGGGGTTTTGATGACTTGGATCACTAACATTATGGGCTAGTGTTGTATTTGTCAGTAAAACTTTTGCTTTAAGCAATTTTCTTTCAATTTTTAATGTTTTATTAGATAAATAAAAAGCTACTGAAGAAAATACAAAGTATAGGTATTAAAAAAAAAAAGGAATATTCCAAATGACATATAGTCCTACCAGCTACAAGAAATGACAGTAATTTTTTTCTTGTATTAGCTAACCTTCCAGACATTATATATGTTTACATACATGTGTATATATACTTATAAGTGTATTTATATAAGTATACTTATATAAATATACTCACACTGTGTTCATTCATCAACATACTATTACTGTATTTCCATGCCAATAATTTTTTTTTAAGATTTATTTTTCATTTTATGTTTTGGCCGTGCCACGCGGCATGTGGAACCTTACTTCCCCGACCAGAGATCGAACCAGGGGCCCCTGCAGTGGAAGCATGGAGTCTTAAGCACTGGACCACCAGGGAAGTCCCTCTATGCCAGTAATTTTAAATAAACAATTTTACAAAATGTTTCTGACTTAATAGTTATATGAAGGTACCATGAGTTATTTGCACATTCTACTTGCTTTCTGTTCTTAAGTATTAAAAGCAATACAGCAATAAATACTGTGGCACATATGTCTGTTTACTTGTCTGACTATTCAGGTAATTTTCAAAAATGGATGAAAAATGTTATTCTCAGACTTTTTTTCCTTTGTTGCTTTCAGTACATCCTCTTCATCTCTACCCACCTTTCTCTACCATAATTTTCTCTTTGCTCAATTTTCTTCTGCTCTGCATAGTCTCACTTGAAAAACAACTATATACATCTCCCACAAAGAAGAATTCCAAATGATTTCTGTACCTACTCGGCCTGCGAGGAGAACTCCCCAGCCCTCACATGGGGGCTGTGCACAGTGACTTGCCTCCACAGTGTATGGTATGGAGAGGGGGGAACAGAGGAACTTTATAGTGGAGAAACCTGACCAAGTACCCAAGCCAGGGGATCAAGGGCAACACCAGCAGTCACAATCACGCTGACAATGATGTCCCCTTCGAAAGAGGTGATGAAATGGCACTTTACGCCCATGGTCTTCCTCCCAGTAACCCACCACCCCACTCTTAGGATGAGAAATACAGCAGAAAAACTCCAGCTGTCAGCCGTCCTACAAAATACCTGGCCAGACTCTTCCAAACTGTCCAGGTCATAAGAAACAAGGAAAGTCTGAGAAACTCTCACAGCCAAGAGGGGGCTAAGGAGACACGGCAACTCAGTGTAAGGTGTTATCCTGGGGCGGGCGTTAGGTAGAAACTAAGGCCATCTGAATGAAGTATAGACGTTAGGTTTACCAATAAAGAGGCATCAGGTAAAAACTAAGGCAATTTGAATAAAGTATGGAGTTTAATACGTTTTAATAATAGTGTCCCTAGGGACTTCTCTGGAGATCCAGTGGTTAAGATTCCGCGCTTCCACTACAGGGGGCGCGGGTTCGATCCCTGGTCAGGAAACTAAGATCCCACATGCTGTGAGGGGTGGCCAAAAAAAAAATAATAATAATAGGAGTGTCTCAACACTGGTTCATTAATTGTCACAAAGGTACCATACTAATGCAAGATGTGAAGAGTGGGGCAACTTGGCACCTAGAATATTAGAGCCTTCTGTACTAGCTACTCAATTTATCTGTAAATATAAAGCTGTTCTATAAAATAAAGTCTATTAAAAACAAGCATAAGGGCTTCCCTGGTGGCGCAGTGGTTGAGAGTCCGCCTGCCGATGCAGGGGACACGGGTTCGCGCCCCGGTCCGGGAAGATCCCACGTGCCGCGGAGCGGCTGGGCCCGTGAGCCGTGGCCGCTGAGCCTGCGCGTCCGGAGCCTGTGCTCCGCAACGGGAGAGGCCGCAGCAGTGAGAGGCCCGCGTACCGCAAAGATAAAAAACAAGAAAAAAAACAAGCATAAAAGCACCTTCCTTGTGGTTAGGGACCAATGTTACCTCCTCAGAGCCGTCTAAACGTGCAAGTGCACAGGTGTGGATGGAGCTTCAGGCCACTGTATATAGGCCCTCGTCAGGGCCTTCCCTGAGCGGTGGGGTGGGAGGAGTACAGTGAACAGGGTGCTGCGTGTGGTACCTGCTTAGTGAAGAGGGGCCACTGTTACCAATTCTTCTTTCTTACGTCACTTCAGCCATTATTACCCTTTTCTGAGCCCAGATTTCCTTAAGGTTAAAGGTATGTGTTTAACTTCTGAGGTACTAATACAAAACTGTAGAAACACTCCCCACCGTGACCACGACCATCTTCAACTACCACTTACCTTGATCTCAAAAGTAGTAGCTCCGCCAGCCCACCCTCCTCCTCCTTATAGATCTTTCTGAAATCCCAACCCTGCTTGAATACGTGTATCCAGGCTAGAGACTCCACACTCCCTTTCCTGCCACTACGCCAAATAGGAAAAGGAGAATTTTCACAGTAGAGTAAAACTCCACCACCAGGACCACCAACAATAATGACAAAAAGTGACCACAACTGAAACAGCTTTCTCCGCGTGGATTTAATTTGCTCTCTGACAAGCTGAAGGCTTTAGGGGAAGAGATGTCCACCTGAATGGCTAAATTCTTCATGAGAAGACCCTGGGTCGGAAAATGTGGCAGTAGAGGGCCACCACTGAGTCACACTCTCCAATAAGAGCAAACCAAAGGAATAATGCTATTATCATGTTGTAAAACACACTAATAACTTAAGTGTTTCTTGTTTGATGGTGACTCATTTTTTTAAAATATGGGTAATTTGGACTACTTCTAATAAAAATAGCTAACATTTACTGAACGCTTGCTATGTGCCAGGCTGTTTTCAGAACTGCATGTTTCTTAACTTATTTAATCATCACCCTACTCTATGAGGTAATTGCTATTATTGGCCCCATTTTACAGACAAGAAAACTGAGATGCAGAGAGGTCAAGTAACTTAAAGTCACATGGTGGGAGAATTCACATCATGACCGTTTGATTCTACAACCCATACTCTTAACCTCTATGCCATAAAAATACACATGTATCCTTACATACATATATGTGTATCTATGCACATATACATATAAGTATATATGTGTGCATATGTTTGTGTGAATACACATAAACACATACTTTACTATAAAACATTCTAAAATTAACATTGTTTAATTTTTCATGACAAGCTCTGTTTCAGCTGAAGCTCAAAACAGAAAACCACTGACTTATTAAAGCCTCATGACAACCTTTGTAGATGACACCGTATACAGATGACACAGCCAAAGTAATGGTTTGGTACTTAAAGACGAATTCTTAAGTAAAGTCCAATTCTCAAACCAGTTTTAGCAGACAGAAGCCTTTGAAGATTATTTGAATGTTATATAGAAGGAAGAATCTCTCCCTTAGGACCACTATTACTAGAGATACAGTATTTTCAGTACAATTGGAAAATTCGAAGTCCCTCTGGAGTTGGAGGGAAGTGGATTTCTCTAATGAATGCTATTTCCAATTCTCCCAAGAAAAATAATAAAGGCCAGATTGATTATCTTTTGGAGTGACTGAGTAGGCACTTCTTAAACCTCCCCACAGGTAGCTGACCTCTGACTTGGTATTTTGAGTCTGTAGGTCACAGACGTGTCATTTTCATGAGTAAGTACATAGATAACCTGAGAAATGAATTCTCCTGGTATTTTGAAGACTCTTTTTCAGCTATTTTTAATGATATATAATTTCAAATATCTTTAAGGCATAGCAGAATTGTTTAAGTTATTTCTGCACCAATGTCACCTAAGTGGGGAAAGGCCCCATTTACAGTAGCCCAAAGACCCTCAGAGGGCAGTATTTTTCAGCACCAAGGACGGGGTTGAGAGCTGGAGAGCTGTGGTCCTAGGAGAAGGCCGACTGAAATAGCAGATATGAGAAAGATTAGAAGCAGTCAAACATAAACAGAGCCCATGAGGTTATTTGAGCATCATATGCTGTGATGGTCCAGATGATGGCTGAAATCTCCCCACGGGTGTGTATCACAAAACCGCAGGTTTTCCCTGAGTGATTAGGAGCACTGCTTCTGCTCATGTTACCATGGTGATACCGAGACCCATTAAAAGGGAGTTCTCTAAAGTACTGTGTTCCATGTCTGCGTATACCTCTGTGCATGTAAATGAGGGGTGATGCACACACCCACCAATGCTCACACGCGGGCATGCAGGCACACACAAGCCAAATGAACTGCCTGATTCTTATGTTAGGGAGGAATCTGATTCCAGTACTAACTTATTTTCAATCTTCTTATAAGTGGGTCAGCAGGTGGAGGTAGGAAGATTCACTGTGACACAGGAATTTTCTTTGTAACTATGGCCCTTCCTGAGGCAAAGTTCTCCCTTCTCAAGACCAGTGGTGAAATATAGGGTAGAGAGAGGTGCCAGGTGAGATGTAAACATGAGGACTGTTTTAAGCCTTTTCTTTTCTTTTTTTTTTTTTGGCAGGGGTTGGGGAAGTCCACTGGAACTTTCTCGGGCAAGTCAGGGACAGCCTTCATTGTGTGCAGAGCTGTTAAGAATTCCTAAAAGGAGATAAAACAAATTTATCCCCTCTTATTTATTACTTTGGTCAAAGGAGTCACCTGGTTGCCCAAGCTGACATCCTCAGTTATCCCAGCACTTGCCCTCTCTTCTCTCTCCAGCATCACCAGTCACCCAGCTGCTCAAATAAGCCTCAGTGGTCCTTGCCTTCCATCCTTGCCCACAACATTCACTCTGTCTCCAAATCCAGGGCAGTTTCTTCTCCCTGCCTCTTAAATCAAAGGTCTTCTCTCAATCCCCACAGTCACAGCATTAATTCAAGCCCTCATCATCTTTACTAGGACTATTGCAGTAGCCTCTTAGTGAACTTCCCTAGTCCTGCTGTCCCCTAAGCCATCACCCACATTGCCAAAGACCTTTCTAAAACAGATACAGTGTTGTCACTGCTTTATTCAACAACACCCTTGACAAAGCATTCAAGACCCTTCACCATCACATTCCCAGGCATTTCTCCCAGTTAAAATCAAGAGGCCGGCATGCCCCTTGAGACTTAGCCCAAAGTTCAGCTTGAGGCCCTATCCTGGGTTCTGAGGAAAGTTCAGCATCCTCCCCAAGATTTTTCCTAATTTCTACGGTTTATATTCTGTGAGTCTAGATGCACTAAAGTTGATTTGTGAGATTAATGTATTGTATTGAGGGCTTACTATATAGGAGGCACTATGGTAAATGTCCTACACACATTATTTCATTTAACATCCCCCAAATCACAAAGAGGTTACAACCGCCCTTCAATCTGCTTTATGGATAAGGAAACTGAGGCTTAGGGAGAACCAAGCCCAAAGATACCCAGACAGTGAGTGGAAAGCAAGTGGGCAGTCAGGTGTATCAGACTCTACCCTACTCTATGCTACCACCCTTCCTCTTTCTTCACTTCTTGATCGTTCACTTATTTATTCATCTATGAACGAGTGCCTCTGGGTGTCAGGTACTGTGCTATGAATGGGGGCAGATAGTGGGAAGAATAAGAAATGATGCCTGCTCCTAAAAGGAAAGCATTCAGCCGGTCATGATGGCATCTCAAGAGCAAAGGTAAACCTGACCACAAAGTGCTCTGGGCCACCATGACCCTAAAGCTCTTCATTGCTCACCTGGCATCCAAGATCCTCTGTCGCTTCCCTCTTCCCTCCACCTTCATCTACCCTTCTATTCCAAGAGACCAGCCTCTGTCCTCTACTCTAGACAGGCCAGTTTTCTCTGCAAATATGCCAGGTCATTCCCACTTCTCTGGCTGTAATCGCTTTGATGTTTCCCTGCCTAGATTATTTTCTGACCCCCACAGTCCTGTCTACCCTTCAGTACCCATCTCAAGCCCCACCTCCTCAAAGAAGCATCTCCAGATGACCCCTGGTGACAATGCTCTCTTCTCTTCAAGTATTTACATAATACATTGTTTTAATCAATTTGGCCCTCTGTCATTTTCTGTTTGATCCGCAATCCGTTGCTTTATTTTGTTTAATTAATTTTTATTGGAGTATAGTTCTTTTACAATGTTGTGTTCGTTTCTGCTGTACAGCAAAGTGAATCAGCTACACATATACATATATGCCCTCCTTTTTGAATTTCCTTCCCATTTAGGTCACCACAGAGCACTGAGTAGCACTGAGTAGCACCGTGCTATACAGTAGGTTCTCATTAGTTATCTATTTTATACATAGTAGTGTATATGTGTCAATTCCAACCTCCCAGTTCATCCCACCCTCCCTCCCCTGCCCCCGTATCCATACGTCCGTTCTCTACGTCTCTGTCTCTATTTCTCCTTTGCAAATAAGTTCATCTATCGTTTTTCTAGATTCCACATATAAGCGATATTACACGATATTTGTTGTTCTGACTTACTTCACTTTGCATGACGGTCTCTAGGTCTATCCATGTCTCTGCAGATGGCACAATTTTGTTCCTTTTAATGCCCAATCCATTGCTTTATTATCAAGTCTTTTATGCCTCCTTCAGATCCTTTGCAAAATTTCACCCATTTTCAGTAGGAAAGTAGCTCAGCATAGCACTTAACAGTGTAGGCTGTTTAGCTGAACAATCCCTAACAGGAATTCTCTTCCCCCCGTTTGTTAGCTGTGTGTCTTGGGACATTTAGGTACCTTCACTGAGTCTCAGTTTCTTCATCTGTAAAATGTTGACAGGAACAGGGTTTACCTCATAGAGTTGTCATGTAGATTCAAGTGTGTTACACTTTAGAAAAAGCCAAGAAACACACATACGCCCCCCACACAGAGGCAAGGGGGAGTCCTGTTTTAGATGATATTCACTAGGTATATGTTGTAGATGAACTCATGAAAAAATAAAGTCTAGGTAACATCACCATCTAGAGGGATAGAACGCTGAACACACAAAAGCAGGAAAATACATGAGCATGAACAAAACTCCATACTGAGGATTGATAATCATTTGGAAGGCTAAAATGAACTATGTACATAATACAGATATTAGCTGAGTTATTATGTTTGAACCAGACCTGCTCTTTGATAGATTTTGAGAAGTCCAATGCCATTCTCAAGATTTCTCTAAATTCCCTGGGGGGTTCAGGTCTTTGTGAATCACCATGGCCCTGAGCTCCGAGTTCTGCTGAATTAATCCTCAAGGTTCCCACACCTTGTCAGTTCTTTCTTCTTAATTTCCATTAAATGAATCTCTCACACAACCACAACATCTTACTGAAAGTCTAGGGAAGATTTATGTAGGATTTCTACTGAAGAAATTCAAACCGCTAAAAATCAATGCTATACAGTCCTGTTCTTAAAACACCCATGGCCATTTCCACGGTTGAGTTGCAGCCTCCCTCTTGGTTACCTGGTGTTTTACTTCTTCCCACCACCACTTCCACTGTTATATGGAATTCTTTCTAACACACAGATATGTAACCAACTGTCATCTTTACTCCTGCAAAATCTGTGCTCTTAGGGCCTTCTCTTTTTCCTCAGAAACTCATCAGGTATTTTTCCAGACAGAGGCCGTTATCTTCCTAAGACAGACTCTGGCCCCTGCTACTAATTCATTTTTTAAATCCATCATATCTAAATTATGAAAGTTAGCCAAGCTGATCGGAACACTGGTGTCCCCGCCACTAAATGCGTCACCTGTGGCACAACTAGGCCACTTCTGACGTATCTATAGAATGAGATGATCAAAATGATCAAAATTATTGTTACTGTCTACCAAACCATATGTGACAATTGTACAACTAAAAGACGTAAACATAATTATATCTGTCCAAAAGCAGTTAGGGAACATAGCTCTGCCTCAGGTATATGAACATGAGGGTACACGAACCTTCACAGTAAATCGCAACACAAGGCCATGATTTAAATTTGCTACCAGTGTGCCCAAGAGGAATATACTATTATCTAGCCTTCAAGAGGAAAGGTGAAGAATTAACTGCTAAGTTATCAACAAAATTGTCTGCTAAGTTATCAACCAAGTTATCTTAGCCATGAGATCAACAAACATTTATGATGTCACACCCCTTCTTAGGAAGAGGAGTGGCTGAGCTGGGTAGTTCTAGCTCAGAGCATCTCCTGATGATGCAGCAATCTCTTGGTTGGGACTACACTCATCTGAAGGCTTGACTGGGGCTGGATCTATTGGTAACAGATCTCAGCCCTTTGCAGGCTCTTGGGAGAAGTTCCTCACCACACAGGCTTCTCCATAGGACTGCTTGAGCAGCCTCACAATGTGGCTATTGGCTTCTCTGAGACTAAGTGATGAGAGAGAGAGAACCGTGACTCTTATGACTTAGTTTCAGAAGTCTCACGCTGTCACTTCTGCCATATTTTATTAGTTAGGAGTGAGTCATTAAGTCCAACCCACACTCAAGGGAATGGGAATTAGGCTCCATTTTTTAAAGCAAACGTCAGAGAGTGTAAACATATTTAAAACCACGGTGAGAACACCTTTAATCTCATAAGACCACCTACTGGTGAACTTCAGGTGAAAACTAAATCAAATATTGCAAAATTTAGGGAGGACTCGCTTTCTCCTCCCCTCTCTCCCAAGTCCTTGTGGAATCCTGTCCCTGTTCTACAGGGAAAATCGGACAGAGATGGATAAGAGACAGGATGGAGGGGAAGAACATGAATGTGGGGCATATGCCAATTTTTAATATTCTACGCCATCCAGAATTATGTCAGAAGCAGAGTAAGATTAATTGGGGAATTAAATTTCCTCTTTTCTTATTCTACTCCTTCCCCTCCCAAACTCTTATTCTTAGCCATGGAGGTTATCAAACGACACTCAGGGTTTTTTCCTTCATTATTCTTAGCTCTAAGGACCCATTAAGCAGCATCGATGCTTCCAAGGATCAAACAATCAATCACTTCTTTCTCTGAAACGTTGCCAGAGTGATCACACATTTTGCTCTGCTTGATAAAGGCTACGGCCAGGGAGCTAGCACACACATGATAAAAATACTTTCCAACTGATACGCAGCTATTATTAGAGCTGGTATTTACTCAAATGGTTGGTGTCACCATATTGCATTTACTGTACTGTGTCAAAGAAGGAATGTCGAGCTCCATAAACAGATTTCTTTCTTTGATGCTGGTAAGCTGCCCTGATTTACATATGTAGTTTACAGTCACTATTTCCTCCTTCTAGAAAAAGCACCACTCCCTATTTAAAAAAAAAAAAAAAAGTTTTCTTTAAAGCAAAGAATTCTGGTTTTAAATTCAGTCCTAATTCGGAACTCTTTCTATGTTTCTAAAAAATGATCTGGCATAGTATTAATTCTTACGTTTGCCAAAGACCTTTACTGTGAGTATTTAATGAAACAAGGTCTCAAATTAGATGCAGCTGGCCACAGGAATTTTTTTTAAAAGCAAGGATGGTGATACAAGATTCAGTCATAGTTTCAACGATGAACAAAGAGATGGATGAGTCAGAATTAGGAAGGTAAGCCTGACGCTCCTAGGTGAATTCCTTCTTCAGGATTCCTCTCTCACCTCCAGCTCCCGCATTTGATACCCTTTTAAAATGGAGTTAGAGGGTGGCTTGCTAAGTCAAAGGATCATCATGTTGTCCCAGATGTGAAATCTCATTCATAGTAATCAGGACTGACCCCATAAAAACAGCTCCAGCTGGGAAGCATATCGAAAAAAAGAAAGAAAAAAAAACATGGACCCCTTTGATGAAACGTGGCCCCTGAGACAAGCGTCTGGAAGGGAGATGGGGGTGACAAGGGTCTCAGGGTTCTCCAAGCAAAGGAGATCATCTGAGGATGAGAACTTGCTTGAAATAACAACATCATGATATGATATCTGGCACAGAGTGGACGCTCATTATATATTTTGTAAGTGAAATAATGTAAATCAGTTTGGGAGGAATGAGGGCATTTTTGAGCTAGATCTTGAAAGATGGATACATTATTCCCTGAGTATAAATTAGGTATCTTGGAGAAATCTCAACTATTCCAGGAATGAGGGGGATATGTCATTACTATAGGAATAAAAATAACATTTTGGAGTTTAATAGAATTAGCCCCCCCCCCCATCAAATTTCCACTCTTTAAAAACATCTATATTTTAAGGTTAAAAATTCTGTTCAACTCCTTAGAGAGGATATGAAAAATACATAAACATATAAGGACAAAAAACAACCATAATGCCTTTGCCTCGGAACAGACACTATAAACATTTTCGCCACTTCTCCCCAGTAATTCTTTTAAATTATTTTCCCCAGTAATTTAAGCACATTGTTACATACCAAGGATAATACTGCAAGTAAAGCTTTGCGCCCTGCTTTTCAGAATTTAAAAAATAACGTTTTAGTCTGACTAAAACACGAGTAGATGTTCTCTGTAGAAAATCTGGGACAAACTAGAAAAGCATAAAGAAGAAATGAAAAATTGCTAGTAATCTGATTGCTTCACATAAGCATTGTTAATATTTTGGTGACCTCCCCTTCTAGGTTTTTTTTTTTGTTCCTGGTCCTTAACAAAACTGTAAATTCACTCGAGAGAGTTAGGGGTCATTCCTTAATTGTCCAATTACCGCTTAGCCAAAATTTGAGTTAAACACCCCTGGAAAATCAAGTCGTTTAATAAAAATCTAGTGGATTTCTTTTCCCAGTTGACATTTTTAAATTGTGACCTTGGGCGTGGAGGGGAAGCACAGTATTATCTGGCAACAAAAATGCTTCTAGAGTTGTAACCTGTCTGCTCCTCCTGGGTGGGAGCCCGCATGTCTCCACTTTGAGAGAAGGGCTGGACCAAAGAAAGGACAACGGGAGACAGCAGACAATGATGTATGAAGGAACATTTTGGGGCTACGAGGTAGCTTGAAATGCCATGAGGGCTGCGGTCACCAACTCTCACCCAAAATGCCTCTGCTACCCAGATTTCTATCCAGCTCATACAATTTATATCGAACGACAGCAAAAATTACATTAACTAATGGCCCCTGTTTCCCTCCCAGGGGACTGCCCTCGTTTCTCTAAACTAGGATCGCGAAGATTATTGCCAAGAAAAATTAAACTAAAAGGTCTCGCAAAAGGAGAAGTAGAAACCAAATGATAATCATTCTGGATCTTAAGTTTCACCTAAATACAATTGTATTAAGCTAGTTTCCAGGAGGCAGTGTGGTACAGAAAAGGCACAAACGCAGCTCTGCCACACACTGTATGGGATCATGGGCAAGTCACTTACTCCTTCTGAGTTCTGGATTTATCACCTGTAGAACCATGGCTAATTACACCTTCTCTGTATAGACAGTGAAAGGCTCAAACTGGCTGACAAGGGGAAAGTGCCCTGCACAAATTCAAAGGAGTTAATGTTTGTTCCTTTCTTGTTTTAAATTCATGGACTGCCTCTCACAAGGTGGGGCAGTGGTCATGTGCGTCTGTGTCACTGTGGATTAATTTTACCATGGAGGGTAATGATATCCTTTTTGCTTATTGCAGGTCTGCAGAATTGGAAACAGAGGGGAGAGAGAGATTTAATGGAGGGAGAATGTTTTAGTCATTTATCTTTAGTAAAAGCAAACTTGATTACAAATGTAATATATCTTTGTCATTAAACACTCAAACAATACATAAGTACATTAAATAAAGAGCTAAGGCACCTCCGCCATCACATGCACCTCCACAGAAGTGACTGCTGTTAACCAGTTGTGCGAACATGCTTCCAGAACTCTTCCTATTCATCACACATATATAAATACACACACTTGTATTTTCACAGTATGTTGTGGCTAATCCCCCGTGTTAGTGCACCATGGCGGCATCTCACTTTGGTAAAAAGCTGCAATAACGTTCCATAAATTGGATGAACAATAATGCAAATGACCGATCTGAGAAGAAAGAGTTGCAAATGCTAGTTCTTCACACTGTATTGGAGCAACTTCCAGCAAACAGTAAATATATCAAGTTCTGGTAAAGCTCAATACCTTATCTCTAAAATGGGCGAAACAATACCACCCCCACCCCCACCCCCCACAGCATTATTGTGAAGATCCAGTGAGGGTTACAAACTGTGAAGCAAAACATGGTGCTGCCTTTTCCTCAGCCCTGTATGAGGTAGACAGACAGACTAGAGCCGAAGCTGGGCAGGCACATTTTAACTGTTTATGTGCTGCATGCTAATGTTTAATGCCAAAGCTCGGGGCAATTCATCGATGAAAAAATCATGACACACTGGTCAGAATGGCCATCATCAAAATGTCTACAAACAATAAATGCTGGAGAGGGTGTGGAGAAAAGGGAACCCTCCTACACTGTTGGTGGGAATGTAAATTGGTACAACCACTATGGAGACCAGTGTGGAGATTCCTTGGAAAACTAAGTATAGAACTACCATATGATCCAGCAATCCCACTCCTGTGCATATATCTAGAGAAAACCATAATTCGAAAAGATACATGCACCCCAATGTTCAATGCAGCACTATTTACAATAGCCAAGACGCGGAAGCAACCTACATGTCCATCAACAGAGATGGCATAAAGAAGATGTGGTACATATACACAATGGAATACTACTCATCTTTTAAAAAAGAACAAAATAATGCCATTTGCACCAACATGGATGGACCTGGAGATTATGCTAAGTGAATTAAGTCAGACAGAGAAAGACAAATATCATATGATATCACTAATATGTGGAATCTAATAAAAATTGATAAAAATGAACTTATTTACAAAACAGAAAGAGACTCAGATCTTGAAATCAAAGGGGAAATATGGGGGTGGGGAGGGATAAATTAGGAGTTTGGGATTAACATGTACATACTACTATATAGAAAACAGATAAACAACAGGTCCTACTGTATAGCACAGGGCACTGTACTCAATATTCTGTAATAACCTATATGGGAAAAGAATCTGAAAAAGAATGGAATATATATATGTATAACTGATTCACTTTGCTGTACACCTGAAACTAACATAACATTGTAAATCAACTGTACTCCAATAAAAATTTTGAAAATATATAATAAATAATGCAATGATTAAAAAAACATGACAACATGTTTTATACCAAAGCTAACTGCTTTAGTATTTCAATTTTAGTCAGTTCTGTATTGACAGAACTCCAAAGAGGCTTGCTCTCCTCTTGTATAGGGTGGTCCTTGTTCACGTAGGCAGAAACCACTGCATCTTCTTTACTAATCAAGAGGAAAGAGCAAAAGGCTATTTTCCTGTCTGCCCTAGGAGATAAAACAGAAATGAAGCCGGGGTCTTTTCCAGTGCCCTTCAGAGAAGTGGGCTGGCAGTGAATCTGGATGAAATAATAAATGGTTAACACCAGTGAGATATGGAAGATAAGAGCCTGAAGGGCCAGTCACAAAGAGGTCAGATTAATAAGGGCTCCCCCCCCCCCCCCCCCCCTCTCTCTCTCAAGTGATACTGTGGCATCTCATTTCTTATTAGGCCTGCAGAATGGCCTGCAGCTCTGTCTCCAGGGCACTTGCTCATTTGCACATGACACCTTCATCTTTATTCTTGAATTTGGCATAAAAAAGACCATGACCAAAATCAAGGCCTTTGGGTTTTAGGGGGGAGGACAGGAAGTAGGGTGGCTCTATTCTTCCAGGTTCCTAAGGAAATATATCCCACATCCCACCAGACTGCTGAAGTTCCAGCGTTACAAAAAGCAATATTTACTGTAGCTGAGCTGGATGCACTGTAAGACTATAGAATCACAGGATCCACAGCCACCCTCCAGGGACCTCAGATGCAGGCCAAACTCAGGTCACGTTCAAGGGCATCTTGAGCTGAGCACAGGAAACTGGTCATCAGATAGATTTCTGGTCAATGAGATCAGCGGTCTTTGCAGTTAGTTAAGAATTCTTTCAACTTCTTTGATTCTACCCTGCGTTATCAATCTCATCATATAATAATTTATTGGCTTTTAGTCAAAATACTACAGATCATCAAGATTGCTGAAGTGAAGACCCAAACTTGAAGGCTTTTTTTTTTTTTTTTCTCTCCACTCTTGATGGCTAATGAGTATTTCTACTTCTTA
Organism: Lipotes vexillifer; assembly: GCF_000442215.2. Lineage (NCBI taxonomy): Eukaryota > Metazoa > Chordata > Mammalia > Artiodactyla > Lipotidae > Lipotes > Lipotes vexillifer. The sequence goes on along the minus strand of NW_006769620.1, from coordinate 3,169,211 downwards.
CCAATGGCTGAGACTCGTGAAATACTTTGACAAATATAGTTTTGGGGCTTTCCATTGGGAAAATGTTTCTATGAGCAAAAGGCAGACCTTCCTCTTTTGTCAGGAACAAAAATCCATGCCCCAGAGTATTCTGCTGGCAGTGATGATATTCTCCTGTTGCCTGTGGGCCTGGCTCTGTTCCACGCTGTATTTTTTCAGACCAGGAAAGTTTTCCTTAACTGGAGAGGTACACTCCTATCACGGATTTCAAGACACTCCTCTGCTTTCACTCTCAGGTGTGGTATTGTTTGTGCTGCTGGCTCCGAAGTGACTTTCAAACCCATTGTTCAAGTGTCCCCGCAATGAAGGAAAAAAACCATCCCATCAACAGAACAATAATTTCCACTTAGGGGAAAAAATATATCTTGCCGACTTCAGTTCACATTGTCCCCAACACAGCTGCAAAACTCTCTGCCCTGAATAATCTGTGATGCATAGAGTATAAAGTAAAAACCCCTCACATGGAATGACTAATAAAGGCAAAGGCGAAACAGCTAACAATGAAAGCAAACACAAAAAGAAAACAGCACGAGTCAAGGGCCTTGTCAATCATAAGAGAATGGTTTTCACATCTAATCAGCAAAGATTAAAGGCTGGATATTTAAGGAATGGAAAAGAGGGTGCCCTTTAACAAACAACTGATGTAAGGGGAGAAGGCAGTGCAATAGGCATGAGGAAAAAGAAGTTTGGAGTCAGACTTGGGTTCAAGTACCGTCTCCTCTACTATGAATTAATTGGGTCTGAGGAGGTCACCTAACTAGCTTCTCAGCCTCATTTCTTTTTTCTTTTTAATTAATTTATTCATTTATTTTTGGCCGCACTGGGTCTTTGCTGCTGCACACGGCCTTTCTCTAGTTGCGGCGAGCGGGGGCCACTCTTCATTGTGGTGCGCGGGCTTCTCATTGCGGTGGCTTCTCTTGTTGCGGAGCACGGGCTCTAGGCGCGCGGGCTTCAGTAGTTGCAGCATGTGGACTCATTAGTTGTGGTGCACTGGCTTAGCTGCTCCGCGGCAATGTGGGATCTTCCTGGACCAGGGCTCGAACCCGTGTCCCCTGCATTGGCAGGCAGATTCTTAATCACTGCGCCACGAGGGAAGTCTCTCTCAGCCTCAATGCCACCATCTGTACGTGGAGATGAAGTGAGCAACAGCCCTACATCCGCCTTGTTGGGAACCAGTGAGAATCAGATGAGATAATGGACTTGAAGTCATTACACAGGGCTATATGAAGTTTTGCATCTCTAAAGAGAAAGACGGCATTCAAAAGAGCGGAGCTGGCAAGTAAGGGGAGGTGACCGTGGCCCGTGAGAGCTGGGGGTGGCCTGCACCTTCAGTCTCACCTCCCACAACCCCTTCTCCCTGCTCCAGGAGGTCCCAGATCTTCAGACCTTTCCAGTGGGGTGCAGGAGACACTGTGGGCATGGCACTTGCTGTGGAGCCCTGGGATTGCCCTCCTGTTCACCCTGAGAGCCCTCCTTCACAGCTTTTCTGGTGGTGGCTGGGGGAAGCAAATGCATCTTTGAAATAATAATGAATTGAGTTAGCGGCAGACTCAGTGATGGGGCGACTGGAGCGCTGATGAGGGCCATGGTAACAGCTTTGAGAGTCTCTGGGACTTTAATTGGAGCCTGGAGTGCAAGAGTGGATAACCTGAAATGGTTTCATTCCAACTCTGACTGTGTACCCTGTTCTAGTGACTTTTGGGCTACAGAGGGAGGGAGGAAAAAGCAAAAGGCAAAAGCACAGAGGAAACAGAAAAGAATGGAAGACACCCCAATAACAGCAAGTGCCCATTATGACTTGGCAAACCCAGGGAGTGTCATTTCCCTCCTTCCCACAATTCATAAATGTCACTTCCTCAGGTTCCTCGAGTCCCCATGGCCATGCCTGACTGAGTCAACTCTAGGGCCTGTAGGATGTGGGGATATAAATGCATGGACACATACATCTTGTATATGTCTTCTCCGCCAGGAAACAAGGCCATTCCTGAAGAGGAGGACAGTGGGATCAAGGTCAGGAAAGGAAGCCCTGGGTTTGAGAAAAGCTTAAGGTTAAGGATATTTCCCTAGTCCTGAAATGTTCACTTGACATCAGATTTCACTCTACTCACTGTGTGATATTGGGACTAAGCTTTGAGCTCTGGGGTTAGGTGTGGGATAAGAAGGAAGTTTGCAGAAGACTCAAGGTTTTCAGCCTGGCTGCCACCAGAAGGAAGCCCCAAGAACAGAAGCTCTAGGGATGTCCCCTTCCCACTCACCCTGAAGTCCTTAGGAGGCAATCTGTAGAAACACTCTCTGCATTTTATCTCTCGACGGAGTGTTTCCTCATCCATACCAGTAATTCCCAACCCAGCCATGCATCAGCAATCACTGGGGCCTGCCTTTTTTTTTTTTTTTTAACATCTTTATTGGGGTATAATTGCTTTACAATGGTGTGTTAGTTTCTGCTTTATAACAAAGTGAATCAGTTATACATATACATATGTTCCCATATCTCTTCCCTCTTGCGTCTCCCTCCCTCCCATCCTCCCTATCCCACCCCTCCAGGCGGTCACAAAGCACCGAGCCGATATACTGGGACCTTTCTTTAAAAAGTACTCATTCCCAGGTACCCAGTCTTTTCCCTGCTTTACCAAATCAAGAATGTTGGGACTTGGACCCAAGAATCAGTTTTTTTTTCTCAATTATTACAATACTAAAGTATCAGAAATTCAAGTAAAAGAGTGGCCCTAAATTCCAATCCAAAAGCATATGAACTTTTTCATTTTTTAATTGTTAACTTCTAATCCCTGACTGTGAGCATATTTAGCATTTTATTTTTCATAGTATCATAGAATTTGGTATTCTGCAGTTTTCATTGACATTACCTAATGATAAGTTTCTGATTTCACACTAGTTTTATTCTACCTCCGTGCTCCCCTTTCAGATAACTACTGTTAAAACTTATTACATTTTTTTCCCGCGAACACTTTTCTATGCCCATACATAATATGCTAATATACATATGCACATTTTTGGCTGTTCCCTTTTTTTTTTTTTTTTTTTTTACAACATGTATTTCCGTATGTTGCTTTTTCACTTAACGCATTATGGAAATCCCTGCAGGTTCCTAGGTGTAGACCTAACTCATAAGTGCATAGTATTCTATGATGTATTAGGGTTCTTCAGAGAAACAGAACCAATAAGACAGAGACTGATCTCTCTTTCTCTCTCTATTCTTGGGTCCGAGTCCCAACATACTTGATTTGATACAGCAGGGAAAAGTCTGGTTACATGGGAATCAGTACCTTTTTTTTACATTCTTTTTTAATATTCTTTTCCATTATGGTTTATTACAGGATACTGAATATAGTTCCCCGTGCTGTACAGTAGGACCTTGTTGTCTGTCCATTCTAAAGGTAATAGTTTGCATCTGCCAACCCCAAAGTCCCAGTCCATCCCTCTCCCTCCTGCCCTCCCCCTTGGCAACCACAGGTCGGGAATCAATACCTTTTTAAATAAAGGCCCCAGAGTGACTGTTGGTACATAGCTGGGTTTGGGAACTACTGGTGTGTCTGAGGGAACGCTCCCATAAGAGCCCATCATAAGAGAACGTGAGAGAGAATGAGAGAACGATATCTTCACACCATGCACGCACACACACACACACACACACACACACCCACACACACACACACAAATTCAGAATGGCTTAAAGACTTAAATATAAGACATGATACCATAAAACTCCTAGGAGAGAACACAGGCAAAACATTCTCTGATGTAAATTGTATCAATGTTTTCTTAGGTCAGTCTCCCAAGGCAATAGAAATAAATGCAAAGATAAACAAATGGGACCTAATCAAACTTATAAGCTTTTGCACAGCGAAGAAAACCACAAACAAAATGAAAAGACAACCTATGGATTGGGAGAAAGTATTTGCAAATGGTGCAACCACCAGGGCCTTAATTTCCCAAATATACGAACAGCCCATACAACTCAATAACAAAAACAAAACAACCCATCAAAACATGGGCAGAAGACCTAAACAGACATTTCTCCAAAGAAGACATACAGATGGCCAAGAGGCACATGAAAAGACGCTCTTCATCGCTAATTATTAAAGACATGCAAATCAAAACTACAGTGAGGTACCAACCGCTTCCTACCGGTCAGAATGGCCATGACTAAAAAGTCAACAAATAAATGCTGGAGAGGATGTGGAGAAAAGGGAACCCCCCCTACACCGCTGGTGGAATGTAAATTGGAGTAGCCACTATGGAAAACAGTATGGAGTTTCCACAAAAAACTAAAAATAGAGTTGCCATACGATCCAGGAATCCCACTCCTGGGCACATACCCAGACAAAACTATAATTCAAAAAGATACATGCACCACTGTGTTCAGAGCAGCACTACTGACAATAGCCAAGACATGGAAGCAACCTAAATGTCCACTGACAGATGAATGGATAAAGAGGATGTGGTGCATATGCACACATATACAAAATGGAATGCTACTTAATCCTAAAAAAAGAATGAAATGATGCCATTTGCAGCAACATGGATGGACTTAGAGATTATCATTCTAAGCGAAGTAAGAAAGAAAAAAGAAAGCAAACACCATATAATATCACTTCCACGTGGAATATAAAATGTGACACACATAAACTTATCTGCGAAACAGAAACAGACTCACAGACATAGAGAACAGACTTGCGGTTGCCAAGGGGCGGGGGTGGGGAGAGTGATAGATTAGTAGATGCAAACTATTATATATGGAATGGATAAACAATGAGGTTCTACTGTATAGCACAGGAAACTATATTCAATATCTTGTCACGAACCATAACGGAAAAGAATATGAAAATGAATATATATGTGTATATATATACATATATACGTTAAAAGCTGAATAACCTGGCTGTACAGCAGAAATTAATATGACATCGTAACTCACTTATACTTCAATAAAATAAATTTTAAAAAAGTAGAATGAGAGAATGAGATTGAGGTTGATTTTAAGGAATTGGCTCATGTCACGGTAGAGGCTTGGTCAAGTCCAAAGTCTGCAGATTAGGCTAGAGACCCAGGGGAGAGTTGCTGATTCCAAAGGCAATCTTTTGGCAGAACTCCTGCTTGCTAAGGGCAGTCAGTCTTTGTTCTATTAAGGCCTTCAACTGATTGGATGAGGCCCACCCACATTACTACAGAGTGTAAGCTGCTTTACTCAAAGTCCACCTATTTAAATGTTAACCTCATCCAAAACACACCTTTACAGAAACATCCAGAAGAATCTCTGACCAAATATCTTGGCACTGTGGCCCAGCCAAGCTGACACAGAAAATTAACCATCACACATAATATGGATGTATTCTAACTCATTCATTTCCCAAGGCATTTCTCTAGTGATGGACTTTCAGCCTTTTTTCTTTATCCTTTTTGACTCTATAAACAATGCTCGTGTATCCAAATTCTTTTATTTCCACAGGATAGAATCCCAGAAGAAAGATGATTGGGTCTAATGGTGCGCTTATTTGTAATTTTAACAGATGCTGTTGGATTATCTCCAAAAGTTTTTATTGCTTAGAACAAACTCTTAGGGCGATTCTGGCACCCTAACTGCCAGTGAGTGCAAAAATTTAACTTTTTCTTCTTATGCCAAGGTGTAAATATTTCTAAGACATCTTCTCCAGGGCTGAGACCTTAAAACCTTTCTCATTCAGTGTGGTGATAACTGAGGTCAGCATATCTGAAAACTGATATTAATTTTGTATTACCCACAGGCATGAAAGGTGGCGCTATGGGAAGAAGAGAAAAAGGCTTGGGTACCCCTGCTAGATCCAGGTCAAGAATGATGCACGGGGCTTCCCTGGTGGCGCAGTGGTTGAGAGTCCGCCTGCCGATGCAGGGGACACGGGTTCGTGCCCCGGTCCGGGAAGATCCCACATGCCGCGGAGCGGCTGGGCCCGTGAGCCATGGCCGCTGGGCCTGCGCGTCCGGAGCCTGTGCTCCGCAACGGGAGAGGCCACAACAGTGAGAGGCCCGCGTACAGCAAAAAAAAAAAAAAAGAAGAATGATGCACGTTCCTTGATTTGACTTCCCCATTAGCTTTGTGACTGCTGGATAATATTTGGAGATGTTAATTTATGTGCTTTTTTCCCTCTCCTCTGTCCTATTCTTTCCCTTCACTTTATTCAAGCTTAAGGGAGGCATATGCCTAAGAAGAAAGGATAAGTGGCCAGGGAGATTTCTTGTCCCATACAGAGTGTAGGAAATTTCTGCAGTGCTAAGAGGAAGAAGATTTGCAAGAAAACAGACTGGCAGAAAAATCAGGGGGCAGATTCTAGATGAAAGGACACCCCCAAGCTAAAGTCAGAATAGGAGGAAGGGCTGCAGCTCCTGAAGCCATGGAGACCCCACTGAGCCGCCTGGCAGAGAAGGAAAGACCTCGAGGAACAGGGGCTGAAAGTCAGCCCTCAGTTGATGTGACCCTTGGCTGCCTCCCCAAAGGATTTGCTGCTCTAAGCATAATACCCCCTACCCAACTTTGTCTCAGCCTAAGATCCCGGAACTGTGGTTCAGCCTTGGGTCAAAACCCCAATAATAACTGACATTCATCATAAAGATATTAATCTTTAATGACATAAAGACATTAATCATCTTGCCAGTAGAACGGAAGGCTTAGAATAGAAATTATGTCAGTTGAAGGCAGGGTTTCTCAACCTTGGCACTACTGATATATATGTATTTTTAAAAATAAATTTATTTATTTATTTTTATTTATTTTTGGCTGCATTGGGTCTTCGTTGCTGCGTGCAGGCTTTCTCTAGTTGTGGTGAGCGGGGGGCTACTCTTTGTTGCAGTGCGCGGGCTTCTCATCGCGGTGGCTTCCCTTGTCGCGGAGCACGGGCTCTAGGCGCGGCCTTCAGTAGTTGTGGTTCACGGGCTCTAGCACACAGGCTCAGTAGTTGTGGCGCACGGGGCTTAGTTGCTCTGCAGCACGTGGGATCTTCCCGGACCAGGGATCGAACCCGTGTCCCCTGCACTGGCAGGCAGATTCTTAATCACTGCGCCACCAGGGAAGTCCCACTACTGATATTTTGAGCTGGGGGATTTTTTGCTGCGGGGTGTCTATCCTGTGCATTGTAGGATGTTGGCAGCACTCCTGGCCTCTACTCACTAGGTACCAGTAGCGCCCCCTCTTTGCCCCCAGCTTTGAGGATCAAAAATGTCTCCAGACATTGCCAAATGTCCCCTGGGGACCTATATTACACCTGACTGAGAATCACTGATTTAAGGGAAAGTAAAGAAAGGTTGGAATTCTTGAGTTTGTGGACAGAGATTCTTACGAGCCACATGTACTTACATCAACTCTATTCATCATGCTGCCAGAGGCCAGAGCAAGACATTGAGCTTCTCCCCGAATTGCCTCCCTGACAAATGTTTTGCTTGGGCTAATTATTAAACATTAGCTTTCATTCTCTGAACAACCTGTCAACAAGCGGATGACATCCAGAAATGGAAGGACATGCATCTTAATCACGCCTACGGTGGTTAATGGGTCAGTGAGGCGTTCAGAGTACTCTGATCCCTTACTGACCTTTCCCAAGTTGGGACCTGTCAGCTCTATGGCTGTGCCAGACAGCAGCGGACGCCTGTTCTGGAAACCCTGGCTGCCCTTCAGGGCCTTTTCGTTTCACACTAATAAGCCTCATTTACGTTTTGCATTACAGAGCGGCAACCAAACGTTATTGCCAGCAAGGGCAAATTGCTGATGTCCACGGTCTTTTCCAGACAAGCAAATGAATGTGATGTTTTCTCCACCTCCTCTCTTCTCACTGAGGAGATGATTCTTGGAGATAATCCACTTGGTTATCTACGGATGTGAACATAATTTGGAGGCAGCAGTCATGCCAGATGGCCAGCTGAAGCTGGGAGCCCTCCCTGAGTGGATTTCTGAGCCAAATTTTTCACTCCCTGGAGGAGCAGAGGAGAGGGTGTGTATGGATGGGGAAGGCTAAGCTTTGCATTTCTGAAAGGGAGGGAAGACTGCGAGAGGCTGGCATGAATGGCCACTGTCCTTGCCAAATATGCACGGCGTGACTTAGGTGAGCGCTTGAGAACATCTCCTGAGTGCTGGTGTGGACAGATCCTGGAAACACGATGCCTAGGGCAACTGTGGAATGCCTTTCCCTGGAGGCTGGGGCTGCCTGGGCGACTCTCCTGCCTGACTCAGCCAGCCCAGACGCTCAGGGTGATCTCTCAAGGTGTGTCCTAACTCAATGACCCTTAGATCTGTGTGGGGCCTGGGGGGGCGAGGGCGGGATGGGCGAGACAGGGGACCAGTAAAGTCCAGCTATGGTGGGTTGGTAGCTTCAATGAACACACGAGGAACTCTGGCGAAACTTAGCTATTTGAACGTGCATCAGAGCTCACTGGAAGAAAAGCCCTAGACTGAGAAGGAAAGAGAAGCAAAGAGGGAGTGGGAGGAAAAGGGAACCAAATGAGTGGGAGGATATTTAGAAAGAAATCAAACAAAAGACAAATGAAAGGCCATCAAGACCTGGACAGTGACATTTAGACTTAACATAATGGAAAGGAAGAAAATGAGGTTTCAGGATGATGAAATATGCCTATTTCATCATTATCAATTTTTAAAATACATATTTCTTTTTGATTGCTAATTCATTACTGAAATACATCAGACTGTCATCTTTTGTCTTGCAAACTACGTCCTGTGGGGGGAAAAATCCCCTTGGCTTTGGTTTTAAGAGTCATGATTCTGTCACTTAGTATGTGACTTTGGGCAAGTCTTATTTCCTCTTCGAGCCTCAGTTTTCTGATATTTAAAATTAATATATACAATACCTGACTCCTGAAGTGTTACAAAAGTCAAATGAAAAAAAACGTGTGTACAAGCTCATAAACTATATACAAACTGGTAATTGTACTTGTTTATAGCAAAACTACAGTCTTTTCCAATTCATTCTTCACCCAGCTTTCAAAGCAAAAGTCTGAAAACATACCTGGTTTAAGGAGTTCTTCTCTAGAATGCTCCTTGGTTCCCCATGGTTTTCCAGGAAATGTTCACACCTCACAGCTTAGCTCACACAGCCTCCCCAGTCTGGCTTCTGTGTACCCTCCTGCCCTCATCTCTCACCAGTCCAAGCCCAAACTCAACAAGGTAGCATCCTAAGTTATCTGCGTTGCATTCTCCTAATGCAATTAACACTTGGTTTCCACCACTTGCCCTCAGAGAGTCTCAGTCTAGGGAGCCTTGCATTGGTCTTGCTGGCAGGGAGCCTTGGTTCAGGCCTGCAGACTGAAGTACCCACTGGGCCAAGCAGGGAACATCAGCAGTGAGTGAGTCAAGAGACGTAGGCAGTTACTACTTGGACTCTGTTAACTATCTTGCTTTGCAGAAACAGGGCGCCAATCTTGTTAGCTCTTCAAGAGAATCCCCTCCAATCCAGATTTTTATATGAAATCTCCTAACTTTTAAAGCTTGACAAGAAATTTAAAAAATTTGAAACCGGGCTTCCCTGGTGGCGCAGTGGTTGAGAGTCCGCCTGCCGATGCAGGGGACACGGGTTCGTTCCCCGGTCCGGGAAGATCCCACGTGCCGCGGAGCGGCTGGGCCCGTGAGCCATGGCCGCTGAGCCTGCGCGTCCGGAGCCTGTGCTCCGCGACGGGAGAGGCCACAGCAGTGAGAGAGGCCCGCGGACCACAAAAAAAAAAAAAAAAAAAAAAAAAAAAAGAAAGAAAATTTGAAACCAAGTGTTGTCCAAATAGAATATGTCACAGGGCTGCATATGACTATGAGCTACCATTTTCAACCCCTGGCCTTATCTTTCATGTATATTGAAATGACAACAAAACTAAACATACAAAAACAACAGGAATTGTTAACTGCTGCCCTGATGTTTCTTTACTTGATCAAATCATTCTGGTCCTCCAAAATGCTGTATAAGCATCACCTCTATGGGAAGCCTTTCACTTCCCACTCCCCCATCACTCCATCCCCTCTGCCACCTCCTTGGGCCAACTCTGATTACTGCATAATCCAAGATGGCTGCTGAAGCTCCAGCCATCACATCTGTACTCCAGGCAGGAGGATGGGGGAAGGAGGTGAAGTGCCACAGGGCCTTCTCCCAGATGAATCAGTCCCTCTCAGAGGATTTTCAGAAGTCTTACCGCAAAATTTCACTTTCAACTCATTGTCCAGTCCTAGCTGCAAGGGGTTAGGGAGATGTAGTGTTATTACCAAGTAGAATAAAATCAGGATTTTTTTGAAAAAGGAAGAATGATTATTAGCTGAGCAATGAGTACTCTCTTCCATACTTACTGACTTGCTTCCCTGCTTCTACTACTGCCGCTACAATTTATTCTCCGAACAACCACTGATCCTAAATTGGATTATAACATCCTCCCCGATTTAAGCAATTTTAAGAGCTTCCATTGTTCTTATGACAAGAACAGCAGCTTCAGTAAGGCTCGAAATGCCTGTGGAACCGGCACTGCCCACCTCTTCCCTCACTCTACCCTCTGACTCTCATTCTCTGCTCCACCTATACTTGCACTATTTCAGTTCCTTGAATGTGCCAGGCTCTTTCCCACCTTTGCACAAGATGTTGTCCCTGCCTTGAACTCTCTGCCTCCAACTGATGGATGCCTCCAAGCCTCAACCGAAGTGTCACATCCTCAGGGAGGCCATCCTCACCACCTCAGTCCATGCAGCTCCCCATCCCTGTCTTCTTGGGTCTACACTCTCACTCTTGACCTCCCCATGGTTCAGGACACCATGCTGATGTCTGTGCTCCTCTCTGATGGCCAGTCTTCCCTACGAGACTCTACCTGTAGTCAGGACAAGGGAACGTGTTGGGCCTGCTCCCTTCTGCATGCCTTCCAGTGCCTGATAGATTAGAGGCTCTCGGTAAATATTTATTTGCCTGAATCACTAACGTAAATCAGTGTGTTTGTTTGGCCCTACTGGACTTACATAGGTAAAGGGTATGTGAGACTCAGCCAAATGTTTACAAGTCACCCTGTCTCCCCAAACCTGTCTCATCACAAAAAGTGATGAATCTAGGATGATCTCAGACCTTGCCCAAGTAACCACTTAATGCTCAAAGCACGCACCCCCCTTTTCCTTCCTTCTTATACAGAACAGCCTTTCGAAGCTTTCCCAGCTCAGTTGTTCTACGGGTGATGAATGTCAAGCGGCTGCTCCCACATCCCCAATTCAGTGAAATGTATTCATCAGACACCAGGAATTAAGCATTTGCAGGGAGAAGATACCCATTTGTTTACATTTCGGGAAACCAGCTTGAATTGCTTCAACCTAAAGCAAAAACTAACCCTCAAAATAAACAAACACAACTTCATGAAACTAATTTCCTTTAAAGCTGTGCCTCTTAAAGGAACAAAACAAAAACTAGGAAGGAATTCTCAAGAAATGTATCATGCAACATTATCTGAGGGTGCAAACTGAAGGTGAACGGGGAATACATAAACCAAAGAGCTGGCAGTGTCTACAGCTGGGGCAGGGAGAGGCCTATCAATTATTGATACTTTTCCTTCTATAGACATGTGTGATGCATTCCATACTGGCTCTAACGTATACAGAGGGAAAGACGAGAGAAGACTTAAGATTCTCTTACTCTAACGTATACAGAGGGAAAGAGGAGAGAAGACTTAAGATTCTCTTACCGGCCCAGAGTGCTGACATTTCTTTTCTGCTCTAGTTGCAGCGGGACCTTGAGAGTTTAGGGTGATGCTCTCTGCCCAGATGAACTTTGGCAAAGCGCTGGAGGATGGGAAGCCCGGCAGATGTCAACACTAGGATGGTCCAAATGAATGCAAGTTTATGCCTTTCCTTCTCCACGGGAGACCCTGGGAGACAGTATCTCACAGCCTCACACCAGATGCTAATCAGATTATATCCAGATGCTCTATGAACATGTGTCAGCAGTTGAAAAGACCTATTCTAATTGGGACAAAATCACTTTTTCCAATGCTGTAGGTAAAAGGCACAAGTAACAATATAACTCTGGGGTTGTTTAAATATACCCTAAGGTGCTTTATTTTTCGTAAGTACGAAGAAAGTCCAGGTTGAGCACACAGTGTATGTGCTTGCAATAAGTCTGTGTAAAGGAAGAGAGTGAGGAGAGAAAGGAATTAGGCAGCTTCTCTAGTTCCCTTTGCTTACAGATGATACTCCTTATGGGTTTAAGATTCCGTCCCCTGATTTGAAGGCTATCTAGGTTTTAGTAAATCCTCTGTCTTTCTGGTTGACTGGGGGGCTCCTAACGGTAACAAGCATAACTGAGTTTCATACTGAAAAATAACCCAAAGTATTTTCTTGTGCATTTAGTGCAGAATTTAAGTTTTTCAACAGATGCTTCAACCTCTGTTTGCTGAGTGCCTACCTTATTTATGCACGGGGCAGCGGGGAGACACCAGGGAACAGCGGCGTAGACAGCTGTGACCTTTTAAGGAACTCAGAGTGTGGTAGCAGAGACAGACAAACAGGAAATTGCAACACAGGTGGAAACACTGTGATAGAGGGAGATTAAGATGCTAGGGTCCTCCAGCTTCAGCCTGGCGAGGGGGATGGTCTGAGAAAAGTCTCCAAGGTGAAGCCATAGGGTGAAGGAGCCGCGGAAAGTACAGGTGAGAGAATGGTGTCCTTCAGGTAGAGAAAACACGCCCCGTAATACGTCGGTGGCTGTAAATCCCACAAATTAGGACATAAATCACTAAAACTGGGTAAAAGTAGACTGGGCTTGACCAGAAAGCAGCAAGTTCCATACAAGCAGACATATGCAGAGACTGGATTAAAATTTCAGGGAATTATAAAGAGATTTCTAGACTAGATAGGAGACTGTACTGGGTCTATGGCCCCAATCCCAGAGCCAACCCAAATACCCAAAGGTAGAGTTCAGGAATGTGGATCTGTTTGAAAGCTCCCTAGTTAGTCTTTAGGCAAATAAATCAAAACCACAGTAAGATACCATTTCACACCCATCAGGTATACGGAGCCATTAGGATGTGGAGGTAATGGAATCTTCTGCATTGTAGGTAAGAAAAATGACGCAGCTGCTGTGGAAAACTGCATGATGCTCCCTGAACAGTTAAACATACACTTACTATATGATCCAGCAACTGTACTTCAAGGTATATACCCAAAGAAAGTGAAAGCAGAGACTCAGACATTTGTACACCCTCGTTCCTAGCAGCATTATTCACAATAGCCAAAAGGTGGCATCAACACACGAATGGATTAACAAAATGTGGTATATACATACAGTGGAATATTATTATTCAGCCGTGAAAGGAAATGCAGTTCTGACACAAGCCACGACATGAATCAACCCTGAAGACGTTATCCTCAGTGAAATGAACCAGATACAAAAGGACAAATAATATATGATTCCACTTAGATGAAATATCTAGACTGGACAACAGAAATCAGACCAGAGGTTACCAGGGGCCAGGAATGGGGAAGAATTGCTTAATGGTTACAGAGTTTCTGTCTGGGGTCAAGAAAAGTGTTCGGAAATAGTAGTGATGGTTGTACAACAGTGTGAATGTACTTAAGGTCACCGAATTGTGCAATTAAAAGTGGTTAAAATGGTAAATTTCATGTCATTCATATGTTACCGCAATTGAAAAATAAAAAGCTTCCTTGCTGATTTTGAAAAAGGCCGTCCATAGAGTAGTTTTGAGAACCACTGGACTAGCTTATCATACAGGTCTAGGAGTTTCAGAGGCTAAAAAAAGCCAAAGCATTTGCACGGCATTAAACTAGAAAAAAACTGTAGGGTCTTCCTATGGGATATAGCTAGCTTGTGAACACAAATGAACTCCAAGCCTTTTTGGGATCTGCCCGAGCCAATAACGGGCCTCCCTCTGATGAAAACAGTCAGTGAAATCCAAGGTCTTTCTCCAGGGAGGATAGAAGGCTGGGGGTAGTTCACCTTTTTTGCCCACTTCCATGAATCACCCATGGGGAAATTCCATTTCTTTGCGTCAAAGCTACCCAAGAGAAGCCAGCAAACATCCACCTTCCCTTCAGCAGACACCCCAAATTTCACACGCACACACACACGTTGAGCCTTTGAACTTGCATCAATCTCCAAAAGGTGGGAAAGGAAGAAGGAGGGTATAGATACGTGTCTTAGCCTCTGGGTTCCCCGAAAAGCAGACCCGGAGCCAAAGGCTTGAGTGCAGGCAGGTTTCTTTGGGAAATGGTCGCAGGGAGCAGGACTGAAGGATGGAGGGTTAACACGGAAGAAATGAAAAGTCTACACCGAGAACTGTTATTCAGTTGGACACCTATATGGGCAAGAAATAATCCCATAGGACACTTTGAGAAGCCATGTGAAAGAGAAGCCAGGACTGCCCACCTAGGAATTGAAAAAGGGAAATATTTATCCATTGGCTCAGTTCCTTAGCATCAAGAAAGACCTCATGAGCACTAACTTCTTGCACTATGTGCGTTGGGTTGCGTGTGCAGGGAATGAGAGAAGACCTAGGGCAGGAAGCAAGAGGCAGGTGGCCCAGAACAAGGACCCAAGGAGAGGCAGTGGCAGGCTGTGTCTGCATGAAGTTGCTGACGCCTGGGTTGACCTCACTGGCAGAGCAGCAGGTGCAGTAAGAGGCTGGACCAAGAGAAGTGAAATGGTGTACGAGACGGGTCCAGTGCCATACAAAAATCACCCTGCAGTTCTAACCAAGTTTACGACTACTGCATGGATTCACGATCTCCCCAGGGACTGCAAACGCTTTGCCTACTAAGCACCAGATCAGGCCATAAACTCGTCTACACTCGGAGGAAGACGGCAACGATCGATCGGGAAAAGAGGCAATATTGCTCATCACAGAACAGCTTTTGCTTCTTTGATTTATAACTTTGAGCCACTGTAAACCACAGGAAATAAAAAAGACCACATTTTATTCTTTCCGTCATTCATCCCAAGTGGGATGCTTTCCCCTGAATTCCCACTAGTTTCTAAATTTAGAAGCACTCCCTTGCAGGGGCACAGGGGTGGGAGCTGGGGAGTGGCGTGTAACTTTAACTCAGGGGTTCTCAAAGTGTGGTTCCAAACTAGCAGCTGCAGCACTTGGAAACTTGTCAGCAATTCAAATCCTTAGGCCCCATCCCAGACTGCCTGGATCAGAACCCCTGGGGTGGGGCCCAGCACTCTGTTTTAATGGTCCTTCCAGGGCATTCTGATGTGCATTCGAGCTTAAGAACTGTTGCCTCGGGCTTCCCTGGTGGCGCAGTGGTTAAGAATCCGCCTGCCAGTGCAGGGGACACGCGTTCGAGCCCTGGTCCAGGAAGATCCCACATGCCGTGGAGCAACTAAGCCCGTGCACCATAACTACTGAAGCCCACATGCTGCTACTACTGAAGCCCGCGCGTCTAGAGCCCGTGCTCCGCAACAAGAGAAGCCACGGCAATGAGAAACCCAAGCACCGCAACTAAGAGTAGCCCCCGCTCGCCACAACTAGAGAAAGCCTGCGCGCAGCAACGAGGACCCAACACAGACAAAAATGAATAAATAAAATAAATAAATTAAAAAGAAAAAGTGTTACCCTTGTAGCTCTATTACACTAGGAAAGAACTCAGACATATCAACTGCATAAGACAAGTGTTAGGGCCCACAATCCAAAACTTGCAAAACTGTCTGCAATGTATAAGCACAGTTTTAGAATTAAGAAAAAAAAAAGAACTGTTGCCCCAGAACAGCACTTAATGAATCAGTCACATGCTTTAGACCAGGTTTTGAGAATCTCCCTCTAGCGAAAGGGGCGTGAAATTATGACTGAGTTTTCACTTGATACCCGCAAACACTGAATATGCTTTTGCATTAGTTTCCTGGGGCCACTGTGACAAATCACCACAAGGCAAGCAACTGAGAACATCAGAAAGTTTCCCTCCCACAGTCTGGAGGCCAGATGCCCCAAATCAAGGTGCTGGCAGGGCCATCCTCCCTCTGGAGGCTCTCAAGGAGGATCCTTCCTTACCTCTCCCAGCTGCTGGCGGCTCCTGGCGTTCCTTGGCTTGTGGCCACCTTATTCCAGTCTCTGCCTCATCTTCGTAGGGCTTTCTCCATCTGTGTGTCTCGGTGTGTGTGTGTCTCTCTCCTTTCTGCTGTCAGAACACTGGTCAACGGATTTAGGGCTTGTCCTAAATCTCAGGTGATGTCATCTGGAGATCCTCAATTATATCTGCAAAGACCTCTATTGAGAAGGTCACATGTATAGGTACTGGAGGTAAGACTTGGGCAGATCTTTTTGGGGGGTCAAAATTCAACCCACTACAATTTCCAACAAACTAGAATTTAGCATCTTCATAAAACTCACCAGTTTTTTGTTTCTTTTTTTTTTAAGGAACAGTTAAACACATCTAAAAACCACACCGGGACCTCCCTGGTGGTGCAGTGAATAGGACTCTGCACTCCCAATGCAAGGGGCCAGGTCCGATCCCTGGTCAGGGAACTAGATCACATGCATGCCACAACTAAGAGTTCGCAGGCCACAACTAAGGAGCCCACCTGCCACAACTAAGGAGCCAACCTGCCACAACTAAGACCCCATGCAACCAAATAAGTAAACACATATTGAAAAAATAAATAAAATAAAATAAAATAAAATCCACGACCATCTCATCACCTTTTCCTTCCACAGGCAACAAGCCAACAGAATCACATGTAACTGGGACGTCTATTCCCCATTGTGTACAAACGTTATCACCCGACACAGATGCTCCAAAATACAGTGACCCCTTGTCCCTGGCTGATCATCTAAGCCCGTCTCCCTCCTTCACCCCAGATGTCCAGGAAGCATATTAATTAATCACAGTCAGATGCCTGGTTGCTCACAGGTGAGTATTGCCCTATGAAGCTGAAGAACACAATTACTGCCCCAAACACTCATTGCCCAGGAATCCTCCTGTCACCTCTGCCCCAAACAAGAGCTCGCTACGTGCTGACCGTGTGTCTCATGGGCCACTCCTGCTGCTGGCCCCAGTGCCCTGCTGTCTTTCCCCCAGTCTGACCACAGCAATAGGAGAAAGATGGTTTCTCCTCTACCACATTGCCCCAAGCATGGTTACAGGCCTCTCAACTTAGGCACAAGCGCATGCCCATCCCAAGTCTCCTGCTGAGCCAGTTCCTATCTCTGTCTGGCATGGGACCATCTTGTTGTATATTTCTCCAGGGCACAATTCACATTCTATTCCTTAAGAATGGTGCCCTCACGGGCCATGGGCTTCCCTGGTGGCGCAGTGGTTGAGAATCTGCCTGCCAACGCAGGGGACACGGGTTCGAGCCCTGGTCTGGGAAGACCCCACATGCCGCGGAGCAACTAGGCCCGTGAGCCACAACTACTGAGCCTGCACGTCTGGAGCAACAAGAGAGGCCGCGATAGGGAGAGGCCCGCGCACCGCGATGAAGGGTGGCCCCCGCTGGCCGCAACTAGAGAGAGCCCTCGCACAGAAACGAAGACCCAACACAGCCAAAAATAAATATAAAAATAAATAAATTTTTTAAAAAAGAAAAAAGAATGGTGCCCTCACGGGCCATGCATGATCACTGCCCTGACATAGCCAGACAGCACATCCACACCTGGGACCTCTCCATGCCTCAGGATCTTGGCCCAAGTCCCCTCCAGCCTGACTGTGAAGGAAGTCCTCTCTTCCCCCCAAAGTCATCGGCAATGGAGTCATCCATTCTCTCCAGGGGAAGTACCTCCCCAGCCTCACCCTCAGAGATGTGGTCTGACCCCAAAGCCCAGGAAGATACCTCCCCAGAGCTCTGACATTCTAACAGGTCCCCAACGAAATGCAACTTCAATCGTACCCATGCTGTCCTCATTACAAGTGTAATTATTAAAAGACATTAAAGGCATTAGACATTATAGCAACAGAAACACAGACTTTAAGAAAGGAAAGTAAACTTTCTCATATACTTGCCAAGGATCAGTCAAAAGCTCCCATTCTGGAAATGGTGTAAATATGGTCTGGCCCCCAGTACTAGCTAACTTTGAATCTCTCTGCGGCTCACAGATGGGCTGCCATATGGATCAGATCCAAAGGCTTGATAACTTACTTGGTCCTCGTCCTTTCCTAGATCAGCCCTGTTGGAAAAGAACGAGAGGAAGCAATGTGGTGTTCCACTGGGAGAATAAATGGAGCCGTGTCCTGTCTGGAGTTCAACCAGCACGTCAAAGGGACCTCCTGTTCTCACCTGACGTCTCATAACTTCCCCTAGCAGAGCTAGCTCCTAGGCTTGGAAGCTACGTGATGAATTTTACCTGAAAAAGAAGGATCTTGATGGGGGTGAGGCAGGAAGGAGAAGTAAACAGAGTCAACCAAGTTGAGCCATTTCATCTCTTTCCTTGGCTTACTCTACTTGGGGTTCATTTGTTCATTTATATACTTGGGTTTCATTTCACCTCTTAGCAAAGGAGAACTTCTCTTTGCCTCTCACATGTTGTACCTTTTCTTTCTATCTGGGACATAGAGCAACAAACACGCCCAAGGGCACACTGCTGGCAAAGGGCAGAGCCAAGATATAAAATGTGAGCAGTCTGAACCTGTCCCTGGCTCCCTTTTAAAGGATCCCAGGTCCCCAGAGGCATCTGAATAGTACCAGTCAAATACTCTTATCTTCTGGTTGGTTCCAGATAAATTTTCCTACTGTCTTTTTCGGTCTGACTTATTTCACTAAGCATAATACCCTCCAGCTCCATCCATGTTGCCGCAAATGGCAGAAGCTCATTCTTTAATGGCTGAGTAATATTCCATTTTGTGTGTGTGTGTGTGTGTGTGTGTGTGTGTGTGTGTGTGTGTGTGTACACACACACACACACACACACACATACATACCACATCTTTTTTTTTTTTTTATCTGTTCATATGTTGACGGACACTTAGGTTGCCTCTATATCTTGGCTATTGTAAATAATGCTGCTATGAACGTTAGGATTGGCCTCAGCCTTTAAAAAGTAAAAAAAAAGATTCATTTACAGGAATGTGTGGATGGCATTCCTTTCCAGGGCAGAGAACTGTGAGGGAGAGGAAGACTGCCCTAATGATATGAGAGAGACTCCTTTCAGGGGAACATGTGTTTCTGGGTATCATGTATCTTATGTGTGAGGTTGGATCTACTCGAAATACTGGCCTAGCAGTTGAGAGGCTAAAGAAGGTACAAAGGCAGGACTGGATGCTGGAGGAGTTCCCCCCATCCCAGACCCTTGAGGGTGGTCAGCTATGTATTTATAGCTGCTTGGTGACGGGTCGGGGCAAGGGGTAGGGGGGTGGAAAGCACTGGCAGGAGATGGGGTCATTAGCAGCTGCGCAGTAGCGTTGCTGCCCTTCTGAGCCCAGAGCACTGCTCAGATTCTACTCTGTGTGGTCCCAGAAGATACTCTAAGGACCAGATGCAGGAAGCAAACTTTTTTCTTGTGTCACTGGGCCAGTTCAGTGCAGACTTCAGTTTAGACACTTGGGAGCATCGCTCTGGAGATTCAGTGACCCTTCTGAAAGCACTCATAGTTCTGACCCTGGCTGGAGATACTTAACACAGGGAAGGCTAGCAGGCCATCCCGAAAACCACTGGTAACAAACTGGGAGAAACGAAAAGGGCAGGACGCTGACCCAGGAGGAGATCAAGAGAAACTCAGAAAACGAAACCGCTTTTCTGAAGAATGAGATTGGGCAAGGGAGGCAGGCAAGGGTCACCTCCTCAGTTCAAGTAAGAAATAGGAAGGTGGGAATCTCCAGGTGAAGCCCCAGAAATGATGGTGAAGCAAGGCAGACTGGTTAGTAGTCAAGGGCTCCAGGAGAGTTGAGGGTTGCAGAGTTAACATACTGGGGGTTACTTGAGCCTTGTGCCGTGCCTTACACTTTACACTAGAGAACTCAGGTAACTAGATAATTGGAAAGTTTTCCTTTTGCAGGCCAAACTTTAGCTTGAAAAAAGAGACATAAGAAGAGCAAAGTAGAGCTTCATGAGAGCAGGAAGACTGTCTGACTTATTCATGGTTTTATCCCCAATCCTAGAATAATGCACACAGTAGGTACTCAATAAATACCTGAGGAATGAGTATGTTGTCCAGTGAATTCAGCTCCGTGGTTTTCTTCCACAGCCTCTGCCTTTGTATGAAGCGGGAGGTCTCTTCCACTTCTTCGAGGGCAGCATTTTGCGTGATGGGGGGCTTCAAGCAATCCGGATAATCTTTGCGTGAGTCACTATATTGTTAAATTAGCTATTTTATTCTTTTCCTCCAGTAGATCTCTGGGGGGCGCTTAATCTGTGCAGGCACTGAGCTTAGCACGTGTGAATACAATGGTGAGCAAAATAGGTGTGCACTGGCTTGGAGCTCACCGTCTCATAGACTGTAGCTCTCCAAGGCCACTGTCGTGGATGGAGGCTCTAGCTAACCAAACGATGTAACCCAACCAAAGCAATCACGTCAAAAAAGAAACTACATCCAAAGCACTGGCCCTATGGCCTTCAGAACTTCTCATGGCCATCGAATAACTCACATGACTAGATGGTCTAGGCAAGGAGGAACCTTGAGAGTTTTAGATTGGCCCCCATGTTTTAGTCACAGGAGGCTGAATTATGCTGTAGCAACAGATTAGCACTGAAATCTCTACCGTTTAATACAACAAAGGTGTTCAGCTGACCCTTGAACAACACGGGTGTGGACTGTGTGGATACACTTACATGCGGATTTTTTTCCGCAGTAAATACTACAGTACTACAGCATCCGAGGTTGAATCTATGGATGCGGAATCTCAGATACAAAAGAAGCTTGGATACGGAGAAACCACGCATTCCGGGGCCAACTATAAATTATACTCAGATTTGCAACAGTGAAAGGTTGGAGCCCCGAGTTGTTCAAGGGCCAACTGTATTCCTTATTGAAACAAAGCTTGTAATGGATGACTTCTTCCATGCGGTGACTCAGGGACCTGGTCTGCTTCCATCCAATGATGCGGCATCTCAATCTGTGAATCCTGGTCACCAGGGCTTGGGATGAGAGACTGCAGACAAAGGTCTAGGGTTGACACCTCACTTCCCCTCAGTCCTTCGGCCAGTACTAGTCACATGACCCCACCCACCACAGAGGGGCAGGGAAGTGGGAGGGAACACATGGATATTCAGTGAGCATTACATGTCTCAACCACACCCATTCTTTACACAAAACGCCCCCTGAATCATCATTCTGCAGAACTGAAAAACAACTTTGAAACAGTTGAGAGATGAAATTTAGAAGATAGATTTTGCAAATAAATGAGCCAATTTCTTCCCTGGGCTCTTTATCTGGGAATACTTTGGAAGTGAAAGGAATATAGTTAGTCCCCCCTGTTTCTAGGTCAGAGGAATTCATTATTGACTTCCATGTATGTTCCTAGCCCTTTGCTCTCTCTTACAGGCCAGGAAAATCTCCTCTTCACCTCCATATTTTCAGGTGGGAAGGTCTGTTCTTCCACTCTGGTAAAGAGAGATGAGAAAAAAACCCTAGATTGTAGATAAGTAAATTGGTTTCAATACCTCTAAAAATTTTATGGCAGTAGCATTACCTACCTTTTAAATGTATGTCTTTGCAAACCTTTGTCCACTGGGCTCCTGTTTACAATAGGCATAGTTGATTGTACCTGAAAAATTAGAATAACATTTGCTTTTGCTAGATTCACGTTTTGCTACTGGATAGAAAGCATCAACTTCCTTCTTTGTGTTTCTTCTGCCACTGGGGCTTTAATTAAGGACTGTGCCATCTCATTTATTTCTAATTCGGTTGCAGATTTCCATTACCTACTAAATGTGCCCCGGTTCTGTCCTGGCTTGTTCAGGCATATTTTCTAATAAACAACAGCCGTGTAATTAGCACTAGACCCATGAAAGAAGAATACTGAGATATGATAATTTATTCCATTTGCTAATATAAGTTTATTCCTGGGTAATGCTTTCCAGATCAACATGGACTTGCCTATTCTTAAACCTTCACTTCCTAGTGATGGTTCTCTCATTAGATCATAAATTATGTGATTATAATTCAGTGGCATGAACTCTTGACTTTGGTTTTTGCATTTAGAGCTGATGGCACTTGAAAAATTGGTAGCTTCATTATGGAGTCCAAGGGCAGTATTACTCCTTGAAATTGGAAAGCACTATGCTTAGCTAGAGTTAAAAAACCAAAAACACTCTGGGGGAAATTCAGTAATGCAAACCTCATCATGGCCACAGGCACTAACAGGAAGCTCTGACTGAAATTTTGCCCTGCAGCAACTCGGCAACCAGAAGAAAAAAGCCTTAGTCTTAGAAGGAACATGGAGCATTGGAGGGAATGCAAACATTCAAGGTGTAGAAGGCTGGGCTTGTGCTTTCCCTTTTCCCTTTTAATTCACTGAACAAGGATTTTTAGGAATCTGCCTTTTGACATTCCTTCAGCATATGTTTTGAGGCTTTACTATGTGTTAGGCCCCAGAGGAACAGGCTGAAAAGACAGCCAGCATGCCTGTGCCCTTGAGTAGTACAGGCTGTAATGGAGGAGAAACATAAACTCACAAGCACATCATGGAGATAGGGGATATGCAGAGTCCCCTGGAAGCCTGAGGCAGAGGTACCTATTTCCAAGGGGCTTGGACCATCCTGGAGGAAGCAGATCTAAGCTGGGCCCTGAAGAATGAGGAGTCGTCTGTCAGGTGAAGGACAGGTAGAACAGGGAAGGTAGGGATGTGAGTGTTTTAAGTGGATGGAACAGCAGGTACAAAAGGCTGGGTGCAAGGCAGAGACCACGAGGAGACCTGGAAAGATCAGTTTGGTTGGACTTTCATGCTGTTTTTTCATCATATGCACGTCATGCAGTGCTTCCCAGCACTGGTGGCTGGCGTGTTCACGTCTGGACACCTCTCTGAGGCAGAACGAGCTGAAGAGAGAGAAGGTGCCAGACTTGAGACCTTGCCTGACCATAAAGGTTTCCTAGGTTATGGGTCTTGACCATGAGAACAGATACAACAACTTTCACACAGCCATCCTCTTACCTGGCTTGAGGCCTCCAGCTGGATGGAATTCACATGGCCGATGAAGTTAGACAAAAAGACCTCTGTGGTTCCTGAAGTTTTGGAGAAAAAAAATTCAACTAGTATCAGAAACCGCACAGCATGGAGGGAGTCTGGGTATTGAGTAAAACAGAGGGGAAAAAACGATATAGGACAGAGTGGCTGACTGATTTACATAATAAAGAGCAGGTGAGGGAGAAGGGAACATGGAATGGAAAAAAAATCTGTGCACAGGGTATGTTTCAGGGTGGAAGGGAGAATTTGCGGGGAAAGCTGGCATCCATGTGCAGAACAGTAAGAGGAACAGCGATGGAGAGAGAATTTTAAGATGCTTGCTATGCTTTAAGAATTCACCTCTCCTTTGGCATTTCCCTGACACTATAGATTTGAAATAATGAGTATACATTTATAATATTTCTTGGTTCCTGAATTGTACTTATTTGAATGCACCGCGTGGCTGAGACTGGGCCAGTTGGAGTCATAGGGTTTGGAGGATCGTAGAAACTTTCCCTTGAGATAGTAGCTCCAACTCAATAAGTACAGTGCACACGACTGTTTGGAAATACATCCAATAGGTGATAATCCTGGTTCTTCCGGTTACAGGAGGTACATTTTGGTGGGTCTGCCCAGCCCATGACTTCGTCTATCTGAAAACTCTTTCGTCACCCACAAGAACTAGCACCCCGCCAGCATGCTGGCACCTAGGCATCACCCCCTCTCCTCCAACAGGTGACTGGACGAGGAATGAGCACCTGACCCAAGTTGGGCCAATCTGAGTTTCTTTCCTGAGAATAAGGGGTTAAACGCGGGAGCTGTGGAGAGCCACCTATGTCCCTGAGTTCCCCAAAGCTGCCAAAGCAGATCAACAAAGGGAGATTAAGCAGACAGCTGAAGGGAAACAGAGATTTAAAAACTGGGATAGAATTTTTCTGAGCTCTTGGTGGCTTTCTTCTTCCTGGTTCCAAGTTCTCATGAACGGGCTGTCCTTTGATTCTTGCAAGATACATAGTCTCCTTCAAATAAAATCTCTCTCTCCTTTTTCCTTTATGCTCAAGTTTGTTTGAAGTAGGTTTCAACCACCTAAAATACAAAGAATGTGGCCTAAGACAGTTGCCTTTTATGGCCCAAATTCCTCAAGTTACTGGGCTCACTTTCTGATACTTCTGGTCTCATGTGTTTGCTAACTAGTGTGTTAATGGAACAAAGCTGCCCAACAACCCACATGATCTGTTTTATCTCTAGAATCAGCCAGCCTATCAGGGAAACAAGTATCTGCTAGTATTTTGCTGCGAAAGCTGTCCTCCTGCTGGGTACAATTGCGTCATTTAATGTCTTGACCATTTCCCGCTAAACTTCAGCCTGTGTTTATCTTCGATTATTTACCTATTGCATCTTCTGGTAAGGTTTCCTTCTCGGAGTCCTGTCTGGACATCTCTCTCGGGCAAAACCAGCTGTAGTTAGGAGTGACACTGGCACTGGTTTTCCAAAGAGGCTGACGTTTCTCATTCTGGATCACTAGGAAACCAGTGTACTTTCCACATATGGTAGATGAACACTTGAAAAGCAGACCCTTTCAGACTGAAGCTCTGTAACACAAGCGGATGCATTTAGCACCTAAGGGCTCATAGAATATAAAGGATTTCCCACGACGAGAGAGGCTCAGAGCAGTTTTTCCCAAAGGGTCTTCTCAGATCCCTGGGTATTTATGAAAAATGCAGTTCACCAGGTTTTGCCAAATCAGACTTTCTAGGGATGGGGCCAGGGACTCTGGATTTTAAATAATCTACCCAGGTAATTCTGACGTGTGAAATCCATTGGCTGTACACACCAAAAGTAGCAATTCTCAAATTCAAACATAATTGTTAGACTGTATTTCACAATAAACTTGAAATGGAGCAGGACCCTAAGGTCCTCCTCCAACCCTCTCCCCTCCCCCATGTGCTCCACCTGCCTTTTTGTCTGTAGAAGAACTTTAGTCAAAGAATAAATTTAATCAGAGAAGTGAGAAAATGCAGAAATAAAGGAAAACAGTCCAACAAGACAAAATAATAATAGTTTAGTGATTAAGCAAAGGACCTTTAGTTCCTCCTCAATGGCTATAGATAATATCCTGAGCCATATCCTTTGAGCTGGTTTGTAGATACAGAAACTGCCCCCCTGCAAGTGTAAGAAGTGAACTACATGATGACCAGACTGTAACCATGACAGAAGCTGCCACCATTCCGAGAACAGGCCTCAAAAGAAATGGGAACAAACTGACCCTGGAAATGAAGATTAACTGTACTTGAAACAATCAAGATGACGTGGATCAGAGCACCGCATGACCAATTTCAAGATGACTCTCAGAGCTGACTGTGCCGTTTCTGCATGTAGTCCCCTCCCTCTGCCTATACGCCCGTGAAACTCCCCTTTAAAACTCTGGCCCACTGATTGTCAGTGGGGGAAGTCAGCCTTTGGACATGAGTCTGCCCTCTCCCGCCGGTCGCCAGCCTCTGAAATAAGGAAACTTTCCTTTCCACCAACCTAGGGTCTCTACTATTGGCTTTCGAGCGGCGGGCAGCCAGACCCCACTTTCAGTAACAAACTCTTCCTCTTCCCTGCTATGCTTCTCTTCTACATATCACTTTAATATACAGTGATATATATCTCTCAGAAAAATTAAAGTCAGGTAAATTACATTTTTTTTTTGAACACTGTCACTTCTAGCCAAGTGTGAATATACCTGAGATCCTCCAAAATTGGATTATAAACCCCAGGCTCATATCTCTCCATCCTGACCAGAGGGCTTGTTATCAGCTTCTCCAGAAATGGGTGGGGCTGGAAGAGCCGTTTTTTGTTTGTTTTGCCCAGATACTTGGAAGAAAACAAACAAATGCTGAGGCAGAATTTCTTAAAAGTGTGGCCCTCAAACCAGCTAGATCAGACTGACATGGAGAGCCTTGTTAAAAATGCAGATACTGGGGTTCTACCCCAGATGCACTGAATTATAACCTCTGTGGGAGATGTGCATCATTTAATTAGCTCTGCAGGCATTTTCAAAATATGGTAAAGATTCAGGCCTTTCTGGGATGTCTCAAAATCCTATTTAATGCTTACATTAGAAGAAAAGACAATGAATACTCTCAGACAAGATACTAACGGTATCTAGTTCCTGCCACCCTTTCTCTATGGGTGGGATAGTAGTAGTAATAACAACATCAACATCAACGACAGCTAACGTATTTTAAGCTCTTACAAGGGCAGGCTCAGTGCTAAGAGCCTCATGTGCATTATTCCAGTAAATCCAAACAACAACGCCACTATACTTACATTTGTTAGCTAAAAACCGAGACTCAGAGAGGATGTGGACACTTCCCAAGATGACACAACTAGCAAGTGGTTGAGACGGAATTTGAAATGCTAAAGGGGAGTGGGGCAAAATAAAAGGTGTGAAAACTGGCGTTCAGAACTCATCCTTCATGTCTGAATCAGGGTTGCAAGGAACACTTCAGTGTGAATAGGAGCTTGTGTAGATATGTAATGAAACGATACATAAACACAACGGGGAGGGACCAAAGTCCTACAGTAATCCTAGAGGAGCACCTCCAAGAGCAGCAGCTGGAATCTGTGTGGAGGTGAGGGAGCCATGGGGACCAGCTCCTCTGGGTCACTTCACATCTCTGTGCTCGCATCCATCTTTGCTCTTGGACCCGCTCTCAGCCCGAGCTTCTGCTTTCCCATTCTTCATCTTATCATGATCCTGTGGACCTAACTCCACTGGCTAGCTCTCCCTGTACATCCTCTTAGCTTTAACTTCCACTGTCTCATATTCTCGGAATTTTAAAAAATTTATTTTACTGAAGTATAGTTGATTTACAATGTCTTGTTAATTTCTGCTGTGCAGCAAAGTGATTCAGTTATACATATATCAATACATTCTTTTTCATATTCCTTTCCATTATGGTTTATTACAGGGTATTGAATATACTTCCCTGTGCTATACAGTAGGACCTTGTTATCCATTCTATATATAATAGTATTTACCTGCTACTCGCAAAATCCCTTTCCACCCCTCCCACCAGCAACCACAAGTCTGTTCTGTGCCTGTGAGTCTGTTTCGTAGATAAATTCATTTGTGCCATATTTTAGATTCCACGTGTAAGTGATATTATATGGTATTTGTCTTTCTCTTTCTGACTTACTTCACTTACAGTGATAATCTCTAGGTCCATCCATGTTGCTGCAAATGGCATTATTTCACTCTTTTTTAATGGCTGAGTAATATTCCATTGTACATATGTACCACATCTTCTTTATCCACTCATCTGTTGATGTACATTTAGGTTGCTTTCATGTCCTGGCTATTGTAAACAGTGCTGCAGTGAACACTGGGGTGCATGTATCTTTTCAAATTTTAATTTTCTCCAGATATATGCCCAGGAGTGGGATTGTAGGATCATATGGCAACTTTATTTTTAATTTTTTGAGAAAGCTCCATACTGTTCTCCATAGTGGCTGCACCAATTTACACAGAATTTCTTGACTTACATTCTTCAGAGAGAGAATCTGATTGGTCCACTTTATCATGTCTTACCAGGTCACTTACAGATTACTGGTTTGCTGCTTTTCTTGACCCCAATCATTCTGCAGAGGACAAGGAAGAGGGGGGTCTAGTGAAACCGTGGCTACCTGACGGCCATGCTCCCCAGGAGGGACTGTGAGCAGAACTGGCCACAGTCATTGCCATTTCTAAAAGCTTCATCCAGAGGCTCTCAGAGGGCTTAGAATGAAATAACTCTCACCTGCAACTTCCAAGTCCTCAGGCTTAAGGGTGGGTGAGGCAGTTGCAGACTTCTCGCCTAGCAGAAAGTCAAATTGGTAAACTCCTTTAGGGTAGGGGTTTTTGTTTGTTTTGTACACTGCTGTATCCCAAGCACCTAGAACAGTGCCTGGCACAGAGCAGGCTCTCAATAACCATTTGTTGAATGAATGAATGATACTGCAGTATCCAGCAGGTCCCAAATATTGTGGATCAGACACGGGGAAATCTAATTTACATGCTGCTTTGGTCTTGGCTCCCAGACAATACTAATACCATCCTAACCAGAACACAGCCATGCATATAACGTGCCACACAACCCACTTATTATCTGCTTAAAAGCAAATACAAACATTTTCGGTCATCTGCCGGTTTCAATTCTTGCTAATAAGTGAAAATTAACCGTATGGCCCGGGGTCGGAGTCAGCTTCGAGAACCCTCAAGGAACGGAGATGCTAAGAAGGCAAAGCATTTTAACTGGTGGTTCTCAACCAGCGGTGATTTTGTCCTCAGGGGACACTCAGCTAAGGAGGCATTTTAAGAAATTCTGGTAAAATAAAGGTAACATAAAATTTGCATTTTTAAGCGTACAGTTCAGTAGTAAGTACATCTACATTGTTGTGCAACAAATCTCTAGAATTCTCATCTTGAAACACAAACTCTATATTAAACATCCCACTCGCTCTCTCCAGCCTCAGGCACCATCCTTCCACTGTGTGTCTGCGAATCTGACTACTCTAGGTAGCTCATAAAAGTAGAATTATACAACATTTGTCTTTTTGTGACTGACTTATTTCACTTAGCAATGTCCTCAAGTGTCATTCACGTTGCAGCGTGTGTCATAATTTCCTTCCTTTTAAAGGATGAATAATAGCTCATTGTATGTCTGGATGACATTTTGCTTATCCACTCATCCATCAACGGATATTTCGCTTGCTTCTGCCTTTTAGCTACTGTGAATAATGCTATCAATACGGCTGTACAAATATCTCTTTGAGGCCTGGCTTTCAATTCTTTTGGGTATACACCCAGAAGTAGAATTGCTGGATCATATGGTAGTTCTGTTTTTAATTTTTTGAGAACTGCCGTACTGTTTTCCACAGAGGATGCACCATTTTACATTCCCACCAATAGCGCACAAATTTTCCAATTTCTCCACATCCACGCTCACTTGTTATTTTCCTTTTTTTTTTTTTTTTTTTTTTAAATAGTAGCTATCCTAATGTGACGACATTTTTGGTTGTCACATCTCAGGGGGAGGGGTGCTATTGGCAATGGGTAGAGGTCAGCAGTATTGTTAAACATCCTACAATGCCCAGGACGGTCCTCTGCCACAAAGAATGGACTGGAACAAAATGTGGATAGTGGCCAGGTTGAGAAATCCTGATTTAAGCAATCAGGTTCATCTTTCGTAGCAAATCTCACCCCCCTGACAAGTGCAGCCTCTCTCTTCTTTTGCTGAGATCCTCAAAGCCAACGATTTCCCAAAACCTGGAAAGCAAGGGAAGACTGAGAAGAATGGCAACACTTCTTTTATTCAAATTTTATTGGAAGTTTACAAATGTATTACAGACATCAGTAAAACATCATATCCATTTTACAGGGCACGGATCTCAAGCAAAGTGTTCACGACAGTCTCTGGCAGAGCCCACACCAAAGGTCTACTGCAGACCTTCTTAACAAATAGCTCGACAGCCGACACACAACACAGACTCTGGCATGCCTTACCTTCTCAGGCCCTTTGAGGTTTTGTTTACGTACTTGGAATTAAAGCAGGAGATGGACAAAGTGATCCTGTACAGGAAAGAATGTGTTTAGGAGCGGGAAAACTGCCAAAGTCCTAATTTACTATGGAATAAGGAGGACCCATAGGTCTTAGAATGTGAAGTCAGGGTCCATGATAGAACCAAAATGCTTTATGGAAAAACATGGACATTAACTAGAGAGGTCTGAGTAACTCTCTCTGAAAAATTTAGAAAAGCTTGGTCAGTGACCTATGGCACATCAGTGGCCATACTCAGTAGGGTGAGGGATGTCTCAGAAAACTCTCAGGCTAGAACAAGGCTTTTTTTTTTTTTTT
>NW_006769620.1:3127826-3139084 GCF_000442215.2 Lipotes vexillifer | reverse complement strand
AGCAGGAAGTAAGCTTATAAAACAGTATAGCTCCCAACAGTACATTATATTTTATGGGAGTCTTGGGTTGAAGGGGATCCTACTATGAGAAAATGGAAAAAGATTGAAATCCTTTTTTGATCCTAACCTTGATGACTGCTTCCGAGGGGTCAGACGAACAGGCTCTGGTGTCTGCTGAGGCCCCAGAGGGACCGGCCACTGGAGGCTAGGCAAAACTCTCTTCATTTCCACTTCTCTTGCGCTTTAAGAAACGCACCTCAAAAGGCGGCCATCTGGAACTGCCTTCCAAATATGCAGAGGAGGCTTGGCTGTGTCCTGTACCTGGAATGCTGTCGCAGAGCCCTTTTCAAAGCCCTGAAGGTGCTAAACAGTGCTAATAGCAGCCCTTCTGGCATGAAATCCTCAGATGCCTGATGCCATCGTTCACGTTCCTTTGCCATAGATTCTCCTTCTTATGCATTAGCATCTGGTTTCTGTTAGAGAGAAATAGCAAAGAGCACTTCTCCTTGGAATTTAAATTTTTGTGTTCTTTCTTGTTAGAAGGTGGGATTAGACAAAGAATAGGACGAACTCTTATCTGACCTCTGTGATAGGACCAAGAACACGAGAATGGAAAAGGAGGCCAAAGAGAGTTGTCTTCATTTAGCCTAAAGAAGTCAGCCTCCTTTAGCATCTGCAATACGGGGGCATAGAAACTGGAGTCTCACAATTATTTATGGATGATGCTTCCTAAATGGCTGGTGTACTGTTTTGGGCCAATGGCAAAAGAGCCCATGGTAGAAAGACAAATAAGAATCAGTTCACAAATAAGATTTGTTATCAGACAAATAAAATCAGCTCTGATCAACTAGTCCTGGATGGTTGCAAAGACTTCTGAGGCTGCATCCATGCTCTCTGGGAAAGTGTATAGTGGTACCTTGGTTATATCTGCCCAGGTTGCAGGGATGGCAGAGCACATGCTACATATGTGGTAATACTGGCCCCACCTGAACTCAGCAATGGCTGGTGGCACCCAAGAAGCAGAGAGCTGCCGCAGGAGAGAGAAATATAATCTTGGTGTATTGAAGAAACATCCTACAGAATGGGGAAAGAGGATGAGAAAGAGCTGTCCTCAGGTCGCATATGAGAAACGCAAAAGTGCTTGTTCACGGGGCTGGCTGAGGGTGGAAAGGAAGGACTAGAGAACAGAAGGTGAATATGAAAAGAGGGGGTCAAACAACCAACACTAAAAAATTTCCCCCCGCTTGAACACCTGCAAAACGGGAACTATGGTTCTGGTTTCCCTGACCTCATTTACCGTCACACTTGGTAGAAATCCCAGAATTCTATGACAGATGGAAGAGTACCTGAATGCCACCAGCCTGCTAACAAACTTGCTCATAACATCAAGGGTGATACGCATCGGCAGGGCCATTCAGGAAACCGCCACAGACTTCTGATGGGGAAAGGGCCAGTTCTGTTGCCACTGAATTGAGCAGCGACAGGAAATGAAAGGAACGCTAAAGCGGGGTTTCATCCAAAAGATAAGAAGATCAATATGAGGAGAGGTAGGCAACCAAAACCAAACCAAACCAAACCCAAGGCATTAATTAGCAAAGAAAATAAACAGTTGTAGTTTTCTAAAAACAGCCTATTAAAGATGAAATGATGATCTAAGAAGAGGTGAGTGCGAGCCTCACCCACAGGTGACATTTGACCAAGAAGAGTTCCCGGTGATGATCAGGCAAGGACCCTGAGATCCTACCTCGGAAA
Organism: Lipotes vexillifer; assembly: GCF_000442215.2. Taxonomy (NCBI): domain Eukaryota; kingdom Metazoa; phylum Chordata; class Mammalia; order Artiodactyla; family Lipotidae; genus Lipotes; species Lipotes vexillifer. The sequence goes on along the minus strand of NW_006769620.1, from coordinate 3,137,332 downwards.
CGAATGCATTGAATTTTGGGGAATGGGATTCTGGGATGTTAACGTGTAAGTTATCACTAAGAGGAGGAACTCCCGACACAATGATATCCTGCTCCCTCTAAAGCATATACTTGCAGGTTCCGTCCTCACTGTGAGGACTTACCTGTCCTCCATCGGCATTCTCCATAAGGTGCCTGGCTGCATGTGGGGTGGGAAGGAGACATTGGCAGTGATGCACTAGATGGAGGTGATCTTGCTTATAGACCGTCTGACCCTGAGGCTTGCATCTCAACAGGCCTCCAGCTCTGACCAGTTCAGCCGATGGATGCTCCCTGGGCAGCTAGATCTGAAATTGCTTATTCCTCTCTCCCTTTGGGCACTAATTAGGTGTCAGTTTCTAGGCCACCTTCTTTTTTCTGCTGACGGTGGTTAAAGCCTCATCTGGGAAATGTAAGAGGTACTCTAAAAAGGAAAGAGAAAGCAACGTTCACTGGGAGAATTTCTTTCCTTGGATTCCAGGCCACAGAGGACAGACATTGTTTTCAGTTATTCACTAAGTTAAATGATCTACTTTTTTCTCTCTCTTCTTTTTCCAAAATGCCTTTCTACTCTCATCAATCCAGCAACTTAGAACTCCAAATTGGACTCGCCCCACTTCTACCAGAAACCTGCCACGCTGGTAGCGTGGTGGTGTACATTATTTCTTAATCAGTTTGCCAAGCAGTTTACAAACTCACTATACAAACGTAATAGAGTTAATTCTCCAGAGGCTTGGATAATTAATGAAGCATTTAGATATGAAGAAAGCATGCGGAAAACAGCCACAACCAACATTTGCATTGCTTTTTTAAAACATCAGTGACAATGACAAATGTCTTATTAATACCTGAAAAGCAAATTATTTTAATACATCCTGAATGGAGTGCCACTTCCACATCCTTTACAGCCTTCCTTCCCCCAGACCCATTTGGGATGGTGTCTAAAAAGCCACTTTTCACATTCTCCCCATAAAAAAGTACTAGAAAATATTAACTACTATACTGAAGAGAGACCACGCTCACCTCACCATGGCAGATGGCCACTGAGATACACTGTGCACTACATTGACAGTACACCTCACTAAAGGTGGGTCCCCCGATGGATTATTTCGACTGCCACAATCCACGAAGGGGACGAGGAGAATGGAAGTAAAAGCAAGCGCTTCACTTTTAACTGAAGCAAGGTAGGAGGTTTTGTTTTACTATAAACAACACAACCGTTAAATGTCTTCTTTAAGCAAACTCACTTTTGAGCCCATCTTCTATCCGAATGACGGTCCCCAAAGTTCAAAATGGGAACCCCCCCTTTCAGCAACATTTGTTTTTCAAAACCATACCTCGGAAATCTCCTGAGCAGCTCAATCTTTCTGGGTAACCCAGATACTCTGGTTACGGAGCGCATTAAACTGGGTTTTTTTTTTTCCCCCACAAGCACTGGGGGCTCTTCAAGGTGGTTGTCGACTCGCCTCTATTCCATTTCCAGAAGTTCTTCTTTGCTCTGACCTTCCTTCATATTCCCCTTCAGTCTCTACCCTTGACCTGTTCCTTCTCCACGTATGACCTACGACCTAGAACGCACCATCACTCCCAGAGTCCCTCGGAACCTTTCTGGCCCGAAATTCCCAAAGCTCAAGTTCATTTGCGCCGAGGACAACCGGTTGTCAGGCTAAGGCAGCTGTCTGCCTTGGTAAAGGAAAGCGGATAATACGATCCAGGAAACGAGCACCAGGAAATAATGCCACATTCAAAACAATGTCATGCTGACATCACACAAACCGCACCACTCACAGACACTTTATTTTCCCCAAGGGATAGATCAATGGTAAGCAACTTCAGGGTTCCCAGCAGGGATGGCGTTTCTCACGGAACCTGACTGACACTGGTTGGTTTTTCTAATTGGCAAAAGTTACGCTGGCAATTATAAATTAAAAAAAAGTTACTATCACTTTGTAGAGAAGAGATTCTACTGAGGCTGGGAGCGGACTTAAGGATGGCTCCTCAAGATAGATGGAGCATCAAATGCTTTGGGTGTAATAGGTAATTTTTTTTTTCAGCCACAAAAAGCCAAATTGAATAAACTCCTTTGAAAAAGGTCTCACTGACATGTAACAGATTTGTATAGAAAAAAGAAAAAAAAAAAAAAAAAAAAGTGGTCCTGGACCACCTTGGAGTACTACTCAAAGACAATGCTGGACGTGCATGCAAGGCTCCACTGAGTCCTACGATATAGAAATTCCAAAAAAAAAAAAAAAAAAAAAAAAAAAAAAGTGGTCCTGGACCACCTTGGAGTACTACTCAAAGACAATGCTGGACGTGCATGCAAGGCTCCACTGAGTCCTACGATATAGAAATTCCTTTGATATTACAAAATACAAAAATATTTTATCAGAACTCTCATTTACATTGCATTTACAATGGACATGTAAATAACTTAGTCTTGGGTCCTGGCTAATAAACAAATTACGTACTGGAAAAAGGGTCCTAAAAGGGAGAGAACCAGAGAGGCTATAATATATAAGCGAGCGGGAAACAATTTTGCCATCTTGCCAGTGGCAGCTCAACACAGACGGACGGGAAGGAGGTGACCAATCCTGGCCTCCGTAGAGTCTATAGCGTTTCCAAAGTGAAATGTGCAAATAATATTCAACATGCCAAGAACTGTGACTACCTATCGAGTCAGTCGGTGACCCTGCCGCCATCAACAGAGAGCTCTTCTCATCTCTCCCTGGAACCACCAAAGCAAAGAGCTTTAAAATTTAAAACAGTGCAAGTTTCTGAATTTACATTCTTACCTCCCATCTTCCCCTATCCCCTGACCCCCACTGGATTAAGAAATGATACAGTTTTTGCTCTTTTGTCTTTTCCTGCTGTGCAACTGTCCCCTGCCACCTAGCGTGGAAGACTTGGGGAGGCCGTACGAGCTGTATTTGTGCAGTAACTCATCACTCGTGACGTATCGCAGGTGGGCGGGCTGGGGGATGGGTTCTCCTAGGAAATAGCCCTCGTTGTCAGACTCCGAGGACGAAGAGCAGGTGGAACACCAATCGTACTCAGTGAAGTAGGGTCCCCATCGCTCCCCAAAGGCGTTCTGCAGGGCCAGGTCCGATACAGTCCGGGGGCACCGGCCGTACAGGTCCCTCCGGGACCCCTGGCCCAGGCTCTCCTGGAAGCTCCGCTGGCGCATGAACTGATCATAATCCTCCCTGGCTCTCAGGGGGGGCCTTTCTTTTAACTGAGAGACGGCCTCGCGCTCGCTGGCCAGGTGGAGGGCGTTGTCTGAGCGAGAGCGTCGAGATCGCCGGGACCGGTGAGGTCGGAAGCGGCGGTTGTCTTCGCGGGAAGTGGCTCTCCGCCGCGTGCGCTCGCTCATGGGCTGGATCCTCACGCCCTCCGGCCCCGGCAGCTTGCTGCCCGCCATGCCCCCATCGAAATCAAAGCTCTGATGCATCCTTCCGTGGGCCTGCAGGTCTCTGTACCTGATGGGGTTGCTGAGAGGGTGGAGGTTTCCCTCCATCTCCTGGTACTGCTGGGCCGAGAGCAGGCTGCGAACGGACTCAGCGCTGCGGAACTGCATGGACGAGTTCAGCGTGCCCATGTTGCTCAGCTTCTCGGACACGTTCATCCCAGAGTCTTTGCTGAGATCGGGCATGGAAAACCGGGAGAGGTGCTCCTGGCGCTTGGCACCACCATCCGCGGAGAGACCTGGGGGAGAGAGAAGAAAGGTTCACAGAGGTTAATACAAACGTGCAGCCATGGGAGTCCCGTCACTGTGGGTCACCCGAACCGTTATCTATCCAGGGTTGCTGCATACAGTTGCACAGTTGCACACTGCACACAGGCTCGCTCAGAAAGTATGCAGGAGGGGGCTCTCCCCATTCCACAGTGGGTCAGTGTCCACTTAGAGGGGACACCTGGTTAAAATGCATCCACGAGATGTTGTTTTAATAGTCATGAATTCCTCCAAAGGTTCATCAAAATTACTTAAGAGCCCATCACGTATCTTGTAAGTGATGTTTCTTCTGTTCAGAAATTCACTTTAAAAAGTGCTCAATCACCTCGTTGGTTCTAATGATGAACTGTAAGCTCCACAGGAGAGACATTCTGGACAAAGAACCTTTAAGCTATAGAGGCCGGGCCACGCCCAAGGAGTTCCTAGCAACACTGAGCCTAGAGTCTAGTGCCATGATACAGGACCCGTTCACTTCCATGTTTACCTCCAGCAATTTCCTGCTCTGCCTGCTGTCCCTGGGCCTCTATCCCAGATGTCTTGAAAACTAAGTGGCTCCCTGGGTGTAGACAGAGGGATATTTACTCTCTCAGGGTGTTTAGTAAATGACTCTTTCAGGGTTCCAAATGGGCCCCCAGCAGTCAGAAGATGTGAGTGGGACTCCAGGGGGCATTCCTCCTTCTCCTGGGGAGACACTTTTTAAAACAAAGCAGTGACCCGAATGCTCTCTAACAGCAGGAGCCCCTAGCGATGATCCTGCATTCCCTACATGCTGTCACTGCCATCACTGAGATGAAAACCATGTTGAAGGTAGCAGGAGATTCTTGACTTCAGAAACTTCCATTCTGCCCATCTTAAAGCAGCACTCTCTACAACAGCAGTTTAAGAATGGACCAGGTTGGGCTTCCCTGGTGGCGCAGTGGTTGAGAGTCCGTCTGCCGATGCAGGGGACACGGGCTCGTGCCCCGGTCCGGGAAGATCCCACATGCCACGGAGCGGCTGGGCCCATGAGCCATGGCTGCTGAGCCTGCGCGTCTAGAGCATGTGCTCTGCAGCGGGAGAGGCCACAACAGTGAGAGGCCCGTGTACAGCAAAAAAAAAAAAAAACCAAAAAAACAAGAACGGACCAGGTGGCAAAATCTCAGCATTTCCCACTCATTATCAATGGAAAAGATGAGCAACTTTGCCATTTCTGGTCACAGACAACATGTCTTTGGATTGCACTGGCCCATTAGAACCGCTGCCACCGATTACCCCACCTAATGGAGCCGACAACTTTCGCTCCCTTCACAAAACTGTTATGAGCACTTTGAAACACTACTTAGCAATACCCACTAAAGCTAAATATACATATATATATATGTGTATACATATATATATATATGTGTGTGTGTGTGTGTGTGTGTGTATATGTATGTGTGTGTGTATATATATACATACATGAATTATGAACAAAGTTGCTATGAATATCTGTGTTCACTTTTTTTGGTGGACTTGATGTACTCATTTCTGTTGGGTATATAGCCAGAGTGGAGATCCTGTGTCCTTCTTTTTATTTATTTATATATGTACGTATGTATGTTATTTTAAAAACTGTAATACAGTTGATTTACAATGATTCAGGTGTGCAGCAAAGTGCTTCAGTTTATATATATATATATATATATATACACATACATACAGATATAAATTCTTTCTATATATACACACTGTATATAAATTCTTGCCACATATATATAAATATATATATAAATTTTCTTTTTCAGATTATTTTCCAATATAGGTCACTACAAGATATTGAATATAATTCCGGGTGCTATACAATAGTCCTTGTTGTTCTGTTCTGAGACTTTCCACTGCCACTCTTGGTTATATACACAACCGAAATCAGTTTATGGATCCAAAAAATGTACAAGGGTATTCAGAGAAGCTTTCTTTATAATAGTCCAGAACTAAAAACAATTCAAACGTCAATTAACAGAAGGAAGGAGAAATAAATTGTGGTATTTTCTAGCATTCCCCATTAAAAGGAATCAGGCAGGACTTTTTGGAGAAATGTCTAATTCCAGGATAGGAGGAGGGAAGGTAAGAGAAGAGCCTGGAACATCTTGTTATGCCAAAAAGTAGGGAAGTGTTAAAAATAAAAAACGAAGGGAGGCTTGCGAGAACACCAGAATCACAACTAGCAGCTGGACAATCATCGACAGGAAGACACTGAAACTCACCAAAAAAGATACCCCACATCCAAAGACAAAGGAGAAGCCACAATGAGATGGTAGGAGGGGCGCAATCACAGTAAAATCAAATCCCATAACTGCTGGGTGGGTGACTCACAGACTGGAGAACGCTTATACCACAGAAATGCACCCACTGGAGTGAAGGTTCTGAGCCCCACGTCAGGCTTCCCAACCTGGGGGTCTGGCAACAGGAGGAGGAATTCCTAGAGAATCAGACTTTGAAGACTAGTGGGATTTGATTGCAGGACTTCGACAGGACTGGGGGAAACAGAGACTCCACTCTTGGAGGACACACACAAAGTAGTGTGTGCATCGGGACCCAGGGGAAGGAGCGGTGACCCCGTAGGAGACTGAACCAGACCTACCTGCTAGCGTTGGAGGGTCCCCTGCAGAGGCAGGGGCTGACTGTGGCTCACGGTGGGGACAAGAACATGGGCAGCAGAAGTTCTAGGAAGTACTCCTCGGCATGAGCCCTCCCAGAGTCCGCCATTACCCAACCAAAGAGCCCAGGTAGGCTCCAGTGTTGGGTTGCCTCAGGCCAAACAACCAACAGAGAGGGTACCCAGCCCCACCCATCAGCAGTCAAACGGATTAAAGTTTTACTGAGCTCTGCCCACCAGAGCAACAGCCAGCTCTACCCACCACCAGTGCCTCCCATCAGGAAACTTGCCTCTTGGATAGCCTCATCCACCAGAGGGAAGACAGCAGAAGCAAGAAGAACTACAATCCTGCAGCCTGTGGAACAAAAACCACATTCACAGAAAGACAGACAAGATGAAAAGGCAGAGGGCTATGTACCAGATGATGGAACAAGATAAAACCCCAGAAAAATGAAGTGGAGATAGGCAAACTTCCAGAAAAACTAAATGAAGTGGAGATAGGCAAACTTCCAGAAAAAGAATTCAGGATAATGATAGTGAAGATGATCCAGGACCTTGGAAAGAGAATCAAGGCAAAGATCGAGAAGATGCAAGAAATGTTTAACAAAGACCTAGAAGAATTAAAGAACAAACAAACAGAAGTGAACAATACAATAACTGAAATGAAAAATACACTAGAAGGAAGCAATAGCAGAATAACTGAGGCAGAAGAACGGATAAGTGACCTGGAAGACAGCATAGTGGAATTCACTGCTGCGGAACAGAATAAAGAAAAAAGAATGAAAAGAAATGAAGACAGCCTAAGAGACCTCTGGGACAACGTTAAATGCAACAACATTCGCATTATAGGGGTCCCAGAAGGAGAAGAGAGAGAGAAAGGACCAGAGAAAATATTTGAAGACATTATAATCAAAAACTTCCCTGGGCTTCCCTGGTGGCACAGTGGTTGAGAGTCCGCCTGCCGACGCAGGGGACACGGGTTCGTGTCCTGGTCCAGGAAGAGCCCACATGCCGCGGAGCGCCTGGGCCCGAGAGCCATGGCCGCTGAGTCTGCGCGTCTGGAGCCTGTGCTCCGCAGTGGGAGAGGCCACAACAGTGAGAGGGCAGCGTGCCGCAAAAAAACAAAAAGAAAAACAAAAAAAACTTCCCTAACATGGGAAAGGAAATAGCCACCCAAGTCCAGGAAGCACAGAGAGTCCCATACAGGATAAACCCAAGGACGAACATGCCAAGACACACAGTAATCAAACTGGCAAAAATTAAGGACAGAAAAATTATTGAAAGCAGCAAGCGAAGAACGACAAATAACATACGAGGGATCTCCCATAGGGTTAACAGCTGATTTCTCAGCAGAAACTCTACAAGTCAGAAGGGCGTGGCATGATATACTTCAAGGGATGAAAGGGAAGAACCTACAACAAAGATTACTCTAGCCAGCAAGGATCTCAAGGTTCTCACTCAGATTCGAGGGAGAAATCAAAAGCTTTAGAGACAAGCAAAAGCTAAGAGAATTCAGCACCACCAAACCACCTCTACAACAAATGCTAAAGGAACTTCTCTAAGTGGGAAACACAAAAGAAGAAAAGGGCCTACAAAAACAAACCCAGAACAATCAAGAAAATGGTCAAAGGAACATACGTATCGATAATTACCTTAAATGTGAATGGATTAAATGCTCCAACCAAAAGACACAGGCTTGCTAAATGGATACAAAAACAAGACCCATATATATGCTGTCTACAAGAGACCCACTTCAGACCTAGGGACACATAGACTGAAAGTGAGGGGATGGAAAAGGATATTCCATGAAAATGGAAACCAGAGGAAAGCTGAAGTAGCAATAACTCATATCAGAAAAAATAGACTTTAAAATAAAGAATGTTACAAGAGACAGGGAAGGACACTAAATAATGATCAAGGGATCAATCCAAGAAGAAGATATAACAATTATAAATATATATGCACCCAACACAGGAGCACCTCAATACATAAGGCAACTGCTAACAGCTATAAATGAGGCAATCGACAGTAACACAGTAATAGTGGGGGACTTTTAACACCTCACTTACACCAATGGACACATCATCCAAAATGAAAAGAAATAAGGAAACCCAAGCTTTAAATGACACAATAGACCAGATAGATTTAATTGATATTTATAGGACATTCCATCCAAAAACAGCAGATTATACTTTCTTCTCAAGTGCGCACGGAACATTCTCCAGGATAGATCACATCTTGGGTCACAAATCAATCCTCAGTAAATTTAAGAAAATTGAAATCATATCAAGCATCTTTTCTGACCACAGCGCTATGAGATTAGAAATGAATTACATGGGAAAAAACGTAAAAAACACAAACACATGGAGGCTAAACAATACGTTACTAAATAACCAAGAAATCAAAAAATACCTAGAGTCAAATGACAATGAAAACACGATGATCCAAAACCTATGGGATGCAGCAAAAGCAGTTCTAAGAAGGAAGTTTATAGCTATAGAAGCCTACATCAAGAAATAAGAAAAATCTCAAATGAACAATCTAACCTTACACCTAAAGGAACTAGAGAAAGAAGAACAAACAAAACCAAAAGTTAGCAGAAGGAAATAAAACATAAAGATCAGAGCAGAAATAAATGAAAGAGAAACAAATAAAACAATAGCAAAGATCAATAAAACTAAAAGCTGGGTTTTTGAGAAGATAAACAAGATTGATAAACCATTAGCCAGACTCATCAAGAAAAAGAGGGAGAGGACTCAAATCGATAAAATTAGAAATGAAAAAGGAGAAGTTACAACAGACACCACAGAAATACAAAGCATCCTAAGAGACTACTACAAGCAACTCTATGCCAATAAAATGGACAACCTGGAAGAAATGGACAAATTCTTAGAAAGGTGTAACCTTCCAAGACTGAACCAGGAAGAAAGAGAAAATATGAACCAACGAATCACAAGTAATGAAATTGAAACTGTGATTAAAAATCTTCCAACAAGGGCTTCCCTGGTGGTGCAGTGGTTGAGAGTCCGCCTGCTGATGCAGTGGACACGGGTTCGTGGCCCGGTCCGGGAGGATCCCGCATGCCGTGGAGCGGCTGGGCCCGTGAGCCATGGCCGCTGAGCCTGCGCGTCCGGAGCCTGTGCTC
>NW_006769620.1:3103521-3127793 GCF_000442215.2 Lipotes vexillifer | reverse complement strand
AAAAATCTTCCAACAAATAAAAGTCCAGGACCAGATGGCTTCACTGGTGAATTCTATCAAATATTTAGAGAAGAGCTAACATCCATCCTTCTCAAACTCTTCTAAAAAACTGCGGAGGAAGGAGCACTCCCAAACTCATTCTATGAGGCCACCATCACCCTGATACCAAAACCAGACAAAGATACTATAAAAAGAGAAAATTTTTACAGACCAATATCACTGATGAATACAGATGCAAAAATCCTCAACAAAATACTGGCAAACAGAATCCAACAACACATTAAAAGGATCATACACCATGATCAAGTGGGATTTATCCCAGGGATGCAAGGATTCTTCAATATACACAAATCAATCAATGTGCTACACCGTATTAACAAACTGAAGAATGAAACCCATATGATCATATCAATAGATGCAGAAAAAGCTTTCAACAAAATTCAACACCCGTTTATGATAAAAACTCTCCAGAAACTGCGCACAGAGGGAACCTACCTCAACATAATAAAGGCCATATATGACAAACCCACAGCAAACATCATTCTCAATGGTGAAAAACTGAAAGCATTTGCTCTAAGATCAAGAACGAGACAAGGATGCCCACTCTCACCAGTATCATTCAACATAGCTTTGGAAGTCCTAGCCATGGCAATCAGAGAAGAAAAAGAAATGAAAGGAATATGAATTGGAAAAGAAGAAGTAAAACTGTCACTGTTTGCAGATGACATGATACTATACATAGAGAACCCCGAAGATGCCACCAGAAAACTACTAGAGCTAATCAATGGGTAAAGTTGCAGGATACAAAATTAATGCACAGAAATCTCTTTCACTCCTATACACTAATGATGAAAAATCTGAAAGAGAAATTAAGGAAACACTCCCATTTACCACTGCAACAAAAAGAATAAAATACCTAGGAATAAACCTACCTAGGGAGACAAAAGACCTGTATGCAGAAAACTATAAGACACTGATGAAAGAAATTAAAGATGATACCAACAGAGAGAGAGATACACCATGTTCTTGGATTGGAAGAATCAATACTGTGAAAATGACTATACTACCCAAAGCAATCTACAGATTCAACACAATCCCTATCAAATTACCAATGGCATTTTTTACAGAACTAGAACAAAAAATCTTAAAATTTGTATAGAGACACAAAAGACCCCGAATAGCCAAAGCAGTCTTGAGAGAAAAAAATGGAGCTGGAGGAATCAGACTCCCTGACTTCAGACTATACTACAAAGCTACAGTACTCAAGACAATATGGTACTGGCACAAAAACAGAAACATAGATCAATGGAACAAGATAGAAAGCTCAGAGATAAACCCACGCACCTATGGTCAACTAATCTATGACAAAGGAGGCAAGAATATACAATGGAGAAAAGACATCCTCTTCAGTAAGTGGTGCTGGGAAAACTGGACTGCTACATGTAAAAGAATGAAATTAGAACACTCCCTAACACCATACACAAAAATAAACTCAAAATAGACTCGAGACCTAAATGTAAGACCGGACACTATAAAACTCTTAGAGGAAAACATAGGAGGAACACTTTTTTTTTTTTTTTTTTTTCCCGGTACGCGGGCCTCTCACTGTTGTGGCCTCTCCCGCTGTGGAGCACAGGCTGCGGACACGCAGGCTCAGCGGCCACGGCCCACGGGCCCAGCCGGAGCGGCAGGTGGGATCCTCCTGGACCAGGGCATGAACCCGTATCCCCTGCATCAGCAGGCGGACTCTCAAACACTGCGCCACCAGGGAAGCCCGGAGGAACACTTTTTGACATAAATCACAGCAAGGTCTTTTTTGATCCACCTCCTAGAGTAATGGAAATGAAAACAAAAATAAACAAATGGGACCTAATGAAACTTCAAAGCTTTTGCTCAGCGAAGGAAACCATAAACAAGATGAAAAGACAACCCTCAGAGTGGGAGAAAAATATTTGCAAACAAATCAATGGACAAAGGATTAATCTCCAATCTCCAAAATATATAAACAGCTCATGCAGCTCAATATTAAAGAAACAAACAACGCAATCCAAAAATGGGCAGAAGACATAAACAGACATTTCACCAAAGAAGACATACAGATGGCCAAGAAGCACATGAAAAGCTGCTCAATATCACTAATTAGTAGAGAAATGCACATCAAAACTACAATGAGGTATCACCTCACACCAGTTAGAATGGGCATCATCAGAAAATCTACAAACAACAAATTCTGGAGAGGGTGTGGAGAAAAGGGAACCCTTTTGCACTGTTGGTGGGAATGTAAATTGATACAGACACTATGGAGAACAGTATGGAGGTTCCTTAAAAAACTAAAAATAGAATTACCGCATGATCCAGCAATCCCACTACTGGGCATATACCCAGAGAAAACCATAATTCAAAAAAACACATGCACCCCAGTGTTCACTGCAGCACTCTTTACCATAGCCAGGTCACGGAAGCAACCTAAATGCCCATCGACAGACAAACGGATAAAGAAGATGTGGTACATATATACAATGGAATATTACTCAGCCATAAAAAGGAACGATATTGGGTCATTTGTTGAGACGTGGATGGATCTAGAGACTACCATACAGAGTGAAGTAAGTCAGAAAGAGACTAACAAAAATCGTATATTAATGCATGTATGTGGCACCTAGAAAAATGGTTCAGAAGAACCGGTTTGCAGGGCAGAAATTGGGATACAGATGTAGAGAACAAACATATGGACACCAAGCGGGTAAAGCTGCAGGGGGGTGGTGGTGGTGGTGGTGTGATAAATTGGGCAATTGGGATTGACATGTATACACTGATGTGTATAAAATGGATGACTAATAAGAATTTGCTGTATAAAAAAATAAATAAAATAAAATACAACAACAACAACGAAAAGATGTTAAAAAAATAAAATAAAATAAAATAAATGCCCCTGGTAACAGTAAAAGAAAAACACACACACAAAACAAAAATGAAGGGGGGTTGGTTTTCAGAATACAGGACCCAACTTCAAAGGGATCCCACGAGCCAAAGCTGAGCAATTTGAGCATTCAAACAGTGATGATTTATAAACCACTGAGAAAATCAGAATTCATGAATCCATACTGATAACAGATAAAAATACCAGTAAATAAATGAGGGAGAACAGTGGGCTCTTGTACATAACAGGCTGGAGTGTGCATGCAGAAGGAGTGCTGGATTTGGAAGATCATCATTCTGTAACCACTGTAGGTAAAGGCTGGCTCACGCAAGACACGAAATATGCTAAATTTAGGGGGTGAAATTTGATTGGGGAGCAGGATATCTGCATGGTGTTAAGTGTTTCCCCACATAGCGCTTATTATCTACAAGAGAAAATTTAGTAACTATACAGTGGAATAATCAGACAACACTCTGACCACCTCCATCACTGACGAGGTGCCACTGACACCATGTCCCTCCAGATGGGATTCCCTAAGCAGGACACACTACCACTTACGGAGTCTTTCAGTCAAAAACACATACCCTGAATGGATTCAGGAGGGAAGACCAGACGAACCCCAAATGAGGAATATTCTATTAAGAAGAAAAGGGACTGTATTTTTAAAAAGAAATTCAGTATCATAAAAGACAAAGACTGAGTGAATGTTCTAGACTAAAGGATATTAAGGAACCACAGCAACTATATACAATATCTGATCCTGGACTAGAACCTGCACTGTAATGAAAATAAATGCTACACAGGATAATTTTTCCTCAAGTGCAAAAATTGGAACAGGGGCTAACTCATAAATGTATTATGCTAAATATACTGTGGTTAACTGCTAATTAGGATAATGTCAGAGAAGATCCTTATTCTTGGGAAATACACACGGAAGTATATGGTAGTAAATGGCCAAGATGGATGCAACTCGCTCTCAAATGCTTCAGAAATACACTGCGCGCACGTGTGTGTGTGTGTGTGTGTGTGCGTGTGTGTGTGTGCGCGCACAAGAGAGGGCAAATGATAAACCAAACGGGTAAAATGTTAACAACACGTGGATCTAGGTAAATACTTTATGGGTATTGTTTGTTCCATTTTTGCAACTTTTCAATAAGTTTGAATTTATTTCCAAATAAAAAGTTTCTTAAAAACTGTAGTACAGTTATGTGATGCAAAGGTTTTCAATTCCAGGGGAAATTACTGGGGGTAGGGGATGCTAGTAGTGTCTAGTGTGTAGAGACCAGAGAGATGCTGCTAAACACCCTATAATGCACAGGACAGTCCCCACAACAAAGAATTATCCAGCCCCAAATGTCAATAATACCCCAGTTGAGAAACCATGCTATACTGGAATACTACACAATGAGAATGAATAACTACACGGACAGCATGGATGAATCTCACAGAAAACGCTGAGAGACACAAAAGAGTACAGGCAGTACGATTCCATTTACGTGAATTTCAAGAACAGGCTAAGGCTGCCTGTGGTGACAGAGGTCAGAAGAGTGGGAGGGGCACAGGGAAATGTCCAGGGCGCAGGAAATGTTCTCTACCTGGAGCTGGGTGATGATTATAAAAGGACGCACATGTAAAAGTCCCTTGAGGTGCAGTTTAAATATTTGTTTGCTTTACCTTATGTAGGTTATAACTCAATAAAACGGTGTAAAAATAATGCAGTGTTCTCATTCAAGAGCTCAATTTAACCGTTGGATATGCCTACAAAGACACTATTCTGCCAAACATCGTACTTTCCACTTCTTTTTTTTTTAATTTTCATTACTGGGATAACTGGCAAGGTAAGAGGAGTGGAGCTCTCTGACTCTTGCTTTCCGAGCTGCTTATCTGTGACATACACATCATAAAAGCTGATTTACAACAGCTATAATCACTTCCAGAGCCTCCCCAAGCTGAAGGCGGAGCGGAGAGGACAGCAACGCAAGATGATGAATGACTAGCCGGCGCAGATAAACTCTAGGAAGGAAGGAAAAAAAAAGTCCTTCAAAAATCACATCGAGGAACAAAAGCTACATGGGTGGGCGCGATGATCTTTGCGGGGCTTTTGGAATTAGGGTCGGGGTAAATAATCTAGCAAATACTATACATTCCCAAACATGCTGTTTTCCTGAACCTGTCTTTTATAAGCCCCAAAGTCATGCATTTCTGAGAACGTCCTGTGTGTGAATACATTCATACTCAATGAGGAAGTAAACGTGAGGAAGGACAGCTTCCACTCTGCTGGGAGGTGATGATGCCCTACTGAGCTGCACTTCTGCCTCCTGGGAAATCTCAGGATACCCTTCAGCGTCTCCAATCCCCAGAAAAGAAAAGTCCTCTGGCAAGAACTAGAGAGCCCTGCTGCTCAAGCTCAGAGTCCACTATCAGTTTTACTTAAACGTAAGCTGGGAGATGTGCGGGTAGGATTGGAAAGGCCACCGGCTCACTCCAGACAGGAGAAATGTGTATGTTCTCATTTATTAACTCAGAGTCCCCTTCAGGGGCTTCACACGCAGGGCATGCACAAAATGGCCAGTGTTGCCCAGAGATGAGCAATAATTGTGTGCCTGCCTCTACAGAGAGCGGCTCTGTGGTTAATTTCACTACTGGTCAAATCCAGAAACCTTATGTAGATGTCAAAGTCTCTCCAAGATGGTAGACTGAATGCTCCTCCCTGGCTGACTCTGCTTTAGTCGCGCTTACACACACCAGCAAGCTCATATCGGCCCCCTACGGAAAACTCTCCCCTTTGCACGGCTGCCTTCTTTTGATCACTAAGGACCTCATGTAAATTATCACCTCTTCCATGGTGCCTGCCCTGATTGTTCTTTCTCAAGGAGCAAAGTTGTCCCCCACCCCCAAACAGTCACTCTGTAGCACCTGACCCTTGTTTAAAGTCCCCACTCTGACTTATTTTCTTAAATTTATGTTTAAGTTGGTAGCCAAATGGATGCCCTCTGGGAGCAGGGATCTTGCCCCCCCCCGTTTACCACACTGGAACTAGCAGTGCTGGGCATCCTGCTGGTGGAGTTAAGGTAAATGAATCCTCACGCTGCCCACAGCTAGGGAAAAGCGACCACCCTGTGACCTGGAGCAGGCCAGGACTTAAAGGTTAACCGATTGTAATTTGGATGAGTGGCATGCCAACCATCAGGAACCAAAAAGCCCACGGTCACACGAATCAATCTCATTGTCTCTGGCGGTTCATTACACGGCCCAGCGTCTGGGGCTTCTCCAATATTAGAGGAAGGTGTGGTTTATAGCTGGCCCCTCAAACTGCAAAAATATTTTGTCTTATTGATCACACTGCTGGAGATCTGTTTAAATTAGCAGCTTCCATGTCCCCAAGATGGACCTATACTACCCCAGCTCACACCTCACCCTGAGAAACACTCCTTCCCTAACCCACTCTGAGCAGAACTGAAAGGTGACTTGGGGCAACTTCTGAACCTCCTGAGATGCGTGTGTAAAATGGGCCTAACAACAGTACCTGAGTTCAAAAGCTTCAGTGATGATTGGGTGAGAAAATACATACCTTTCATTTTTATTTCATTTAGTTTTTTGCACGGCATGCAGGATCTTAGTTCCCTGACCAGGGACCGAACCTGTGCCCCCTGCAGTGGAAGCACAGAGACTTAACCACTGGACCGCCAGGGAAGTCCCATCTTACGTTTTTAAGCCTCATCACAACTACCATCAATCTGTGTAGTTTTGATTTCCCCTCCATCTCCTTGGCGAGCCTATAAGCTCCAAGAGGGCAGGAGCTGGCTCCTGTCTGCTAGCCCCGATCTCAGCAGCTGGTATTCGATACATGGGAAGAAAGTAAGCAAGGCCTGAGAGTCCCCAGTTAAAGAGCGCATGCTCCAAGAAATTTGCACCCAGCCAACTGTAAAGACAAATACTTGCTGAAGGAGTGATTATATGAAGGAACGAACCCGAGACGAGCCACACAGGACCAGACACATCATGATGTTCACCGAAGATGAGCCACTAAAATAATAATAAAAATAATTTGTGCCTCCAAACTGCAGCTGGGGCTGACTTCTCTACCCAGAGGAAATGCAACTCTCTGTTCCACTTGTCTGTGTAGCATGAGACTCAGTGTCAAAACACTGCAAATCAATAGAGTCCAACCAAATGGGGTTCTCAACGCCACTCTGCTCTTCTGCAATGAATGAACTTTACTTTTCTTCCTGCCCAAGTCATAACTCATGTGTGTGTGTGTGTGTGTGTGTGTGTGTGTGTGTGTGTGAACTAGCACAGCTGTGGTATGGGAGGTGCAAACTGCACACTAAGTTCTCCAGAGAGCTCTGGCAGAAGCCCATCGTCTGACCCCGCACTTAACGCTGGCATCTTCAGGGCCCCAACACATTCTGGAGAGCCTGGCAGAAGATCCCACCGGGCAGCACGAGACACAGATGCCAGGTCACTTTCCTCTCCAGTGGAACTCCGTCTTATTAATAGACAGAGAGGGTTTTCTCCTCTTCTAATAAAGCAGGCTTTGTGAGAGGCACTGGAAGGTGACCGTGGAGTTAAACGCCTTGAATTATCCTTATCGCTGGGGTCGGCGTGGCCAGGAGCGACAGAAATGTCCACACGCCGCAGGGGCTGGGGGTTTCCCTCAGGTCCCACAGGACGTGCCCCAACAAGGGGACGTCAGTAGCGAATTTAGCCTGCGGTTCCCTGTGGTTAAACTGTCAACCCGAAAAGGCAGCCAGGGCGCTTTAAACAACACTCCAGCGTTTCTGTCCAAGCAATGCCTCCTCACTGCAAATAGGAGGTCTCAACAGAAGCCAGTGACAGTGAGAAAAATCACTGCCTTCAAAGAATGCTCTGGGTCTGATGGAAGAGAAGGGCAACCTTTGCGGGGCTCCCTCCCTCTATTTATTCTAAGAGCAGAAGGTATTCGCTCAAGCCAGAGAGAAGAAAATGCAGACTTAAATGTACTGGCAGTTCTTCTGGCACCGCTTTCTGTTCCTCATTTATTGCCCTTTCTAGCCCTACTCCACCCCTGCGAAAACAAACAAAAAAAACCAAACCGAAACAAAAAAACCCACAACTGGCATAGGCAGAGAACCGTGTTTCTGCCAACTTGAAAGATGCAATTCAGCAAAAGAAAGAATATCTACTCCCTTTTTGCCCTCTATACATTTACAACCCATACTGATGATTTAGCAAGGTTTTCCCAATATTTCTTTTTTCTGAAGCAGAGACATGAAGAAAAAGGAATTGTTTAGAACAGGGGTTTGCAAACTATGGCCCATGGGCTGAATCCAGCTCACTATGTACTTGTTTTTGTAAATAAAGTTTTATTGAAACACAACTCCATCTATCTGCATGCTGTCTATGGCTGCTTCCTTGCTATCGTGGGAGAAGTGAGTCACTGTGACAGAGACCGCATGACTTGCAAAGCGTATAATATTTACTATCTGGCACTTTCTAGAAACAGTTTCAACCTCTGGTTTAGAACGTGAATGTCAATGTGAAACTGTATCAAGTCCGGGCATCACCAAAAGTCAAGGGCTCTACCCAGGCTAACTGTCTGAGGCCATAAAAGCTATCTTTGGGGTGCCAGCTGACTTAAGTGCATGTGGGTAGTCTGCTCAGGTCCCTTGGGATCGTTTCTTCCCAACTAAGTCGACGGATTTCATCAACACCCTGAACTTCAAATTGGCAACAGCTGCAGAGAACCTGTCATCTAGGCAGTGGAGTTTAACCACCACCACATGTTCCTTGGTGACAGGGCACAGACTGGTTTGAACAGAGCACAACAGGGAAGGCTGGGGGAGTGGGGATGGAGAGAAGGGGAGAGGGAGAGGGAAAGGAGGGGGCAGATTATGAACAAACTCAAAATCCCTTGCTCTTCAAAGCGTGACCCGTGGACCAGGGGCAACGGCAGCCGATCCAGACTTGCAGAATCTGAATCTGCATTCGCACAAGATCCTCTGGTGATTCACACACACTTGAGGGTTAGAGGAACACTGCCGGACTTGTGACAGAGCTTCAGGGGCAATCTTCTTTGCAACTAAAGGTGCTTCTAAACCAGGAAAGCCCGTACCCTCAGAGACACTAAATCCAGGGTTTTCAACCTTGGTAGTATCTGCATCTTGGGCAGGATAATTTTTTGTGCTGGAAGCTGTCCTGTGCATTGTAGGAGGTTAAGTAACATCCCTGGCCTCTCCCCACTAGAAGCCAGTAACACCCTCCCCCTCCCATTTGTGACAACTCAAACCGTCTCCAGACAACGCCAAATATCCCCAGGGGAACAAAGGCAGCCTGATGGAGAACCACTGCTCTAACAGTTTCAATCCTGGAGCTGCTGATCGAAGACTAAGGAGAACTTGTCCCTGACCCTCCAAGGGCAACAGTGGTTAAGCCTACCACTAGCCAGGGCAGACGCACCCTCTTTCTAGAGAGGGATGAATGTGTTCCCCTAGGCTGGGTGTGGCCAGTCTCCCAAATCGGGGGAACTGCAAAGTTGTTCTCTCTCTAAACTCTTCTCAACAAACCCACTCCTGACAGCCTGTCCTTCCCTCAGTGGGTTTCAGAAGTCCCCTGGGCTTAAGTCTTTTGCTGCCTTACTTCCCTCCCCCATTTGAAGCTTCTGAGATCTCGAGCCCTTGATGCATCTTTCTTCCTTCCTTCCTCTGGTCACCAGCCTGTCTAGCGCGTCCCAAGTGACCAGCAGGTCATAAGTGCTCGCAGGCACGCGTCTGCCATCTGCTCCTGTGGCACCAGGGAGAGTGGTGCCAGATGCGTGAAACAATTTCCTTCACCAGCTGCTATGGGGGAGGGGAGGCTGGAGGGGAGCTGGGAGCGGGCCACTGCCCCACCCCTGACACACCGTGAGACTGGCCCAAATTGAAGACCAGCTGGTTCCAGAGGGGGCCATGACTGATTCTGGTTTCCCCGACGGCAGAGGTTTTGTTTTTTTAGCAGCACTGTGGTAGGAAGGTGCCTCTGAACCGGCGTGGTTGGGAAGTGACAAGCATTACCATAGGACTAAAGGTGCATCGCTGTCAAACCTCACAGACCTGGTACAATCACAAGAACGAGCCTGATCAGACTGGAGGTCTCTTACCGTCTACCTGCTGACCTGCTCATTAACTTCCTGATAAACTTACCCCAGTAACAGATGGACGTGTGAAAGGTAGCAAAGAAGGAAACCAGGAAGCAGCATTTTTGGAAACACGTGGGGTCAGTTTTCACTATGCCTCAGCTCCCTGGGGGACTGTGGCTGTGTTATCACCAAGCCCATTGCTAACTGAAAGGACACACAAAAAATTCAAACCGCCTGAAGATGATTTGCTGGCGTCTGCTCTGTGCTCACACTGACCCCGAGCTGCTTTCCAGGACCCGTTAGCCCAAGTCAACAAGCAGACCACACTGAAGTATTTGCTCAGGAAACACTTGATCCCATGGGACAGAAGTGAAACGGCTCCCCCATGGTAGAGAGCGGGCAGCCAGGGACCAGAGACCCACTTGGTCTCTTCAAAAGGGCTTTTGATGAAGCCCTGCCATTGCCAGGCACTGTGAGGACAAGTGTGAACAAGGCCCTGTCAGGCAGCGCCTCATGAGGATATTCCACCACACAGGGAGAACCGATGACTGACTCACACCATTACAGCTATTATACAGTCATCAGGAGGCAGGGAAGAAACACGATGCTAAGATGGAGAATACAGTAAGTCCCCTCCGTACGAACCTTCAAGTTGCGAACTTTCAAAGGTGCGAACGTGCACTCACATGTCCAACCATGTAAGTTACTTCACGTGTCTGGCGTACGTGGTCACGTGCGTGCACCCTCTACAAGTGGTTGTGCTTTTGTGTACTTTACTGTACAGTACTGTAGAGAGTACAGTATCTTTATTTGAAGCCCAGGATGTCCAGAAGCAAGCGTAAAAGCAGCGGTATACGGCCCACTGTGTTAGTTGGGTACCGAGGCTAACTTTGTTGGACTTACGGACAGACTCGACTTACGAAAGTGCCCTCAGAACTGAACTCGTTCATACGTAGGGCACTTACGGTAAAAGGCTGGCGCTCCCTGGACAGAGTGCTGGCGAAGAACCCTGTGTTGGTGCTAATTAGGCTGAGACACAGAGGATGCGAAGGAGCCAGTCAAGCCAAGAGGGTGGGGAGGAAGTATTCTAGGCAGAGGGAATGAGAACATTTTGTACCAGAGAAAATTCCGGGTGCTCTAAGAAGTGACACAAGTGCAGTGTGACTGGAGCACAGAGAGCAAGAGGAGAGCAGCAGGAGTGAGGCCAGGAAGGTGAGCAGAGGAGCCAGAGGGAGCTTCATCTAGGTTAACAGGGGGTTGAGACCATCCTGCCAGTGCTTGTAGGCAGCACTGATAAAGCACCTGCGAGGAGCACAGGGCAGCGGGGGAGTGCGCTGGCTTTCGCCATCACCCTCCAGTTCTTTCCCTTACAGCTGTGCCTCGCCAGGAGAGACCCTGGACAGCTCTGTGCCTCAGTTCCCTGAGCTGTAAAATGGGAATAATAGTAGAATCTACCTCATTAGCATGAAGGTGAGTATTGTGTTAATACACGAAGTGCTTAGAACAGTGCTGGTGCAGAAATCGGATGGTATGTTCTCAATGTCTTCCACCCCGTATTTGTCACTTTTAAAGCATTTTTCTGCATATTGTCATAGA
Source organism: Lipotes vexillifer (assembly GCF_000442215.2). NCBI lineage: Eukaryota > Metazoa > Chordata > Mammalia > Artiodactyla > Lipotidae > Lipotes > Lipotes vexillifer. The sequence goes on along the minus strand of NW_006769620.1, from coordinate 3,116,181 downwards.
GCAAGTTGCTAAGAATTGTTACGCAATTTTTCAAGCGGGTAACAGAGAGATGGAATGATTTGCCTACGATCGCAGAGCAGCTGCTTCAGAACGCTTCTCCGAACTCTTGCCTTTTATTTCTGTGAGTAAAAGGAATATGTCAGGACTGTTCTTAGACACGGGAGGGACACGGGGCACAGAGAAGTAAAGATCCAGCGACACATCCAAACTCTGAACCAGCAGCAGCAAGTCAAAGAAATCCTTTTCATTAATGGGTAGTTTTCTACAGTATAAATATGAATTACTGCTACTTGCAACAGCACCGAGGGATCTCATAAAGTAAAAGATGCCAGACCCAAAAGAATACACATAGTATGATTCCATTTATAGAAAATTAAAAACTATCGCAAGCTCACCCAAGCTGCTGATAAGTCAGGACAGTGCGTACTTTGGAGAGGAGGGAGGGGTGGCGGGTGGGAGGACGCTAAGGGAGTTGCTGCGGCATTGGTCGTGAGCTATGGCTTCACCCGGGAAGTTGTGCCCTGGGTGTGAGGATTCCCTGAGCTGCCACTGATGATGTATGCACATTTCTGTTTGTTACACAACTATTAAAAATTTATAAAGAGTACCACCAAGAGAGGCAAGCATGTACTCGAGACAATTTAAAAGGTGAATATGTGTAATTCATCCCCTTCATCACGAGCCTGTCTAGTACGCTAGACTTATATCGCTAGTACACATGGGTCAAACTGACAGCTAATACTAGGCTTTGTTGGGTCTGAAGGGTTAAATTTTCTTCTTTCTTTTTTATTTTCCCTTTTTAACTGGAAGGCACAGGGAATTGCAACACCTTCATCCCTAGGCAAATGCACACATTTATGAAACCTGCCTGTTCACAAGCCTCTCTTCCCCGCTAAGCGTACGCATTTCCCACCAGTATTGGCCAGCTTGCTAAGGGAGCGCAGGAGTTTGGATGAAAGTGGTTTATAGATTTAAGAGACAGTATACAATGTACCCTTTTAAACTTGGCATTCTTGCTTCTCAAGTTCCCTAGCTGGGCGTTGATAAAGTACCATTCTTGGCATAGAAGTTCATGATACCATGTATGACACAGGCAATTACTGAACTGACTGCTAGGTGGATGAAAGGATACAACGAAGAACAGGTAGATGGGGTGGCTTTTAAATGGATGCGCAGGTGGCATGAAGGATGGATAAAAGGGTGGGGATGGAAAAATGGAAAGATGGATGAATAAATCGATGAATGGATGCAAAATGACGCATGTATAGAAAGAGAGACATGGTTTTGGGTTCTTAAAAACCAAGGTCTTATAAATTCATGCTAAAGAATAAAGTTCTCAGGTAAGAATTAACAAGTAATCATTATCGCTCCAATATTAATTTCGATTTAAGACAGTTTCCATCGGCGCCTCCATCTTTAGAGAGGAAGGCAGTGGTACCTGAAGATGAGGAACTGAAAATGGAAAAAAAGATGAGCAACTTGCCCGAAGTCGGGGATAACGATGGGAGTTAGTGATGGAGGCAGGGACTGAATGAGGCCTCCGGACATTCAAAGGCAGCTTCCTCTCAAACTTTAGCAGCCATGCAAGCCACCCAGGGATCATCTTAAAATGAAAATTTGGATCTACTGCATTTGGAGTTGCGTCCAAGATTCTGAATGTCTAACAAGGAGATGCTGATGTGGTTGGTCCACAGAACACACTTGGCACAGCAAAGGTCTGGGGTGCTTTCTATTACCTCATGATTTTAGAAAGAAAGCCTGGCATCCCTTGTTTCTCATTAACACATCTAGGAAGGTGTGTGTCAAACAGACCGGTATCTGAGCACCTAAGGCCCCCAGAGCTCTGGCCAGGGAGCCATAGAAAGAGGGAGAGGAAGCACGCCTTGCTCTATCCTGTCCCACCTTCTCTTCTCATCAAGAAAAACAAAGCTGGCACCAATCTATTGCCCTGATCCTTAGAAGAGAGCCACTAAAGCCAGGAGTGGGTTCTTGGAAAGCATAAAGACACTGAACCCGGCCATGGGTACTTCCTTTCTTGTTCTCCATCTCCAATTCCTGTGTCAGCCAGTCTGTGTCCTTCACCTGACTTCCTGAGGGAACTTGGGCTTGACCTGGCTCGCCCTCCACACAGAGGGAAAAAGTAGCTGTTTACCTGGGAAGGGCTGAGAATCCAGAGTCCTCCCAGGCCCTCAAATCTCTCCCCTCCCACCCTGCCAACCTGACACGGAGCCTGATCCTGAGAATCAAGGAAGTTTTTCCCAAGTATCCTCTCTAGATTATGCTGAAGAATATTTCTGGGCAAATAAATCTGGGAATTTCTGAAGGTCTTCTCAAAACCTTTAACTGGCTTAAGGGCAGAAGGAATCTTTGGAAAGAAGATAGAAAAATGCATTGTTTTCCATACTTAGACAATAGAACACCTTGCCAACCTGGCTCCACCCTGACTCAAAAGGACACGTTCTGGGAAATACTGGCTCACCAACACTGATTCCTGTTAAAATCCAAACATATCTGCTTACAATTTCTATCCCTGCACTGTAACAGTGCCATGCCCAGCAAAACTGGAGCCTGAGGCAAAAGGAAAAAGTCAGTAAAACCGACCTTATCTTTACTTACAAATTTTATATTTTGTTAATCATGAACCTTTGCGTGAATTTTGATTCTTAAAATACTGCACTAAAATATTGCTTATCTTGATCACTGAGCTTTCAGCACTCCTTCTGATTTGCCTCACCCGAGTCCTGGCCCCGCAGACAGGCCACTCTCCTTTCACCTCAGTCAAATCTTTACTTTTCATTTGTGAAATTCCATGGATTGTATATTTATTATGAACTGTGTTTACTAGGGCAAAGGAAAAAGTCACTGGTCTGGAAAGCAAAGGAACTGGAGTCCAGTCCCAACTCTGCTGCAAAGACCAGAAGGATCCTGAATAAATCCCTTCTCCTCTCTGAACCTCGGCTCTTCCTCTGAACCTCCACCAGAGATTCTCCAAGCTTCTCCCAGCTGAGAGTCTGTGATTTATTTTCTGAAGTGGTTCAAAAGGCTTTTTTAAAGTTGCGATGCGACTGCCATGGATCATTAGTTTCAGGTGTACAACACAATGGTTCAATATTTGTGTACATTGCGAAATGATCACTACAGTAAGTCTAGTTAACATTCATCATCATACATAGTAACTTTCTTTTTTCTTGTGAGGCGAACTCTTAAGATCTACTCTCTTAGCAACTTGCAAATGCACAACACAGTGTTATTAACTAGAGTCACCATGCTGCACATTATAACCCCAACACTTATTTTCTTTCTAACTGGAAGTTTGTACCTTTTGATCCCCTTCACCCATTTCTGTGAGAGTCTGTGATTTTGATTCCATGATCCGAGAGAGATACTGCCCATAATCAGATCAGTATGGATTATTGGATAGGTACCACAGCAGCACCGGATCCCCAAGGGAATGGTGCCTAGGAGAGGTAAGTTCTGACCAAGGGGGTAGAAGGGAAGCAAGAAGCGTTATTGGGGTGCTGCCAGAGAGGTCAGAATTGCAAATACTTAGGTGGTTCCTGAACAGTCAGGAAACATTTAGGGGTGTAGCTTTTTGGTAGAAAGAAAAGAAAAAGAGAGAAAGAAAAACCTAAACCTAAGATTTGTGTATTTTGTCATCTTTCATTAGTCTAACCCTCTACTACTAGTCCTCAAACGGATCATGTGGTACCTGTTAGCCTGGCCCTACCCGCAGAAAGTCCTAACTGAGCGGACAGGGCTCACTTTAAAACAGAGTGTGGGCCTGGCACCACCTGTGTAAGAATCATCTGGGGGGCTTCTCCCAGATCTACTGCATCAGAACGTCTAAGAGCGAGGCTTAAGACTCTGCATTTTCAACAAGTTCTTCAGTTAATTTTGATGCCTTTACAATGAAAAGAACCACTGCTTTGAAGTCATATGAGTGTGAATAAATAAACAACAGGTCCCCAGCACCAGCTCCCCTCACCTGCCAGCAACCTTGGAATTCAGAGTCTGAAAAGCTGCCTGTTATGTCACTCTGCCTCACCAGCACCAAGCAAGGTGCAAGGATTCTCTGATCCGCCAAGCCCTGGGCCACTGTCAGATGCAGAATTTCCAGGATAAGTTGTGTTACCTTTCCCGCCAGATCCTGGCTGCTGATGACTGATGACTTAATTCCCCAACCCTTGACACTAAGTGTGGTCCTTGTGCCAACCCAGCCAGGGTAGATGGCAACCCAGCTCCCCTGGAAACTGTTCAGATGGCTGGTACCCGAGAAACCCATCAGGACGCTGGAGACTAGTAGAGAGGGAGGGATTTTACTTGGTCTGCCTCCAACTCTTGGGCCATCAAAGCAGTTCTCTGTTCTCTGAGCACTGAAAACCTGCAAATATCAGAGCAAGCGGGTGACCACACTGGGCGTGATGTACAGCCCCTGTCCTCATGCAGGATTTGGTCCTACCAAGTGACCATCTCAGAGTCCCTAGTCTTTTGATGGAAGTGCAAAGTAATACAACCAAAAGAGGGCAATTTGGTAGCATCCTACAGAACTTGCAATGTGCATATTCCTGGATCCAGAAATCCCACTTCTGGGAATTTATGCTCTGGGAAAACTGGAACAAGCACACGAATATAAGGAAAAAGATATTCACCAGAACACAAATTTTAACAATAAAAAAACTGTAAAAAATCCAAGTGTCCAGCAATAGGGGATGTGTTAAAAGGATGATAGTATAATCATACAATGAAATATTATATAGGTTCAGATGCGTTAGAGCTACAAAGACCAACAGGGAAAGATGAACAAGGTATACTGTTAGGTAAAACAACAACAACAAATTGCAAAACAGTACGATGACTTTTTTGTTTGTAATTAAATAACTGTCAGTGTCTGCCCAGAGATAAATACCAAAGGAGTGTTCACCTAATGGTGGTGGGCAGTAGAACTTACGGGACAATTTCAACTTATATCATACACATTTCTGTAGTTTTGTAGTTTTTAAAAAAAGAATTTTGTTTGTAATTAGAGAAGCTAATAAAATTACATGGAAAAACTTAGAAGCCTACCCCCTTCCACCTTAGCCTACCTCCCCGGACAGCTAGAAGCCAGGCTCTTTCTCTGGGGCTGAAACAAAGCTGGGGACAAGGATATTACACACAAGCCTATCATTTCTGGGACACTGTGAGAAGTGACAAGAAAATAAGTTCCTCCTCGAACCTTGTGCTAAGTTATTCACAGCTGTTTGCAACAGAAAATATCTGGAGCTCATAAGTGAGGCATGAGAAACCAGGGTAGGTGGTTTCAGATCTCAAACCATCCCATCTCCACCCACACTCGACCTCAAAGCTCTGAACCCAAGCGAAGGACGTTCTGCCTTTGTAGCTGGTTTTAGGTATGAGCCCCAAGGACACTTACCTGTGTCATCACTACTGGCCAAACAATGCTGGATGAGGCAGTCTGCTCACAAAGGCTGTGGACTGTGGCTGCCTCTCATGAGCCATGGGATCTTGGGGAAATCTCGTCATCTCTCTAAGCCTCTGTTTTCTCATCTGTAAAATGGAGGCTCATTCATGCAGCATCGTGTTTCACGAATGCCTACCGTGGCTCAGAGATTTACCAAATGCCCGCTGTGTCAGACGGCGCTTCAGCTGCTGAGGCAACAGCAGCAAACCCAAACCACATGAAGTCTCCGCCTTCACGCAGCTTCCGTTTCACTAGCAGAGGACGACAATGAACAAACTAAGCAATAAAACAGATACTATGTCGGGCTTCCCTGGTGGCGCAGTGGTTGAGAGTCCACCTGCCGATGCAGGGGACGCGGGTTCTTGCCCGGGTCCGGGAAGATCCCACATGCCACGGAGCGGCTGGGCCCGTGAGCCGTGGCTGCTGAGCCTGTGCGTCTGGAGCCTGTGCTCCGCGACGGGAGACGCCACAGCAGTGAGAGGCCCGCATACCGTAAAAAAACAAACAAACAAAAAAGAAAATATATACTATGTCAAATGGTGCTAAGTGCTACAGAGAAAAACAAGGCAGCGGAGAGGGAGGCAGAGGACTTTTGTGGAAGACGCACCAGGGAATAAGAACAGACCCTGCCTTTACACAGTGAGTTGACGCATATGATGCTCTAGGCATAGCCCTCATTTCACAGAAACTACTCAATAGTTAATGCCATTACTACCACGACTACTATTCCCACCACCACTGTCCACCTGACCTCCCTGCCCCACCTCTGTGGCCTGTCCTCTGTCAGTTTTTCTCCACTGAGCATCTCACACGAGGTGCCCTTCTGGATATCTACCATGAGCAATGCGTGGTGCTCCGCAACTGTACATATCCAACCTCATTCAATCCTCATCAACCCCCTAAGAGTGCGTATGGTTATTTTCATTCTTCAGAAGAGGAATCTGAGGCCCAGAGAAGTTGGTGGGGGCCGGGCTCAGTCACCCAGAGCACACAGGGAGCGCTCAAGCCCGGGTTAGCCTGACTGAAGGCTTAAGCTCTCAACCGCGGACGTCTTCTGCTTCCCAATCCCAAAAGCCAGATCCTACCTGCCCAGCTCAGCACAGACAATGCCCTCCCTTCCTGAGGCCCTGGCAGTGGTGCCCACGTGCCCTGTGGTGCTGTCCGAGTCACATCAAGGCCAGGACGCTGAAGATAACCCAGACGCTGCAACCCCGGAATCCTGACCTGCTTTCTCTCTCTCGGTCCCGTTTCGTGCTTTGGGGTCTCCCAATCAGACTCAGAATGAGGGCCACAGACACCAAATGAAGTGGAACCTCAACAAAGAAGAGAGGTGTTGGTGGTGGAAGAGGAAGAGGAGATACAGGAGAAAGGGGAACAGGAAGGGCTGGCGTGCTCTGAGACCACCCACCTGCTTTCTCCACGTCTGGAGCCACTGAGTTCCTGAAGCTGGTCCAGCGCATAGACGAACTCCTCCACAGGCGAAAAGAAACTTAGGAAGACAGATGCAAACCTCTGCAGCTAACACGGTGACGTGATTTTGACAAAGTCAAACCCGGGGACCATCAAAGTGGGGAGTGGAGTGGCTGTGCTTTTCCCAACCAGGGGAGAGTTAGAGGGTGAGGGAGGGGCACGGGCACTTTAAAAAGCATATTCAATACTCTAACACCATATTAACCATTATTTTCACAGGACAAACTAAGGAGAGGGAGCTTAGCAGCTTAGGGCTATGGCAGAGATTCTCAGCCTTGGCGCTTCTGACATTGGGGGTCAGGTGATTCTCTCTGGCGGGGGTGAGGCTGTACACTGTGGGATGCTGAGTAGCATCCCTGGTCTCTACCCACGAGATGCCAGTAGCATCCCACCCTCTCCTCTGACAACTCAAAATGGGTCCAGACATTGACAGATGTCCCCGTCGAGAACCATGGGATTATGGTTAAAAGTACAGGACGCAAGTGTTGGGACCCTGGTTCAGGCCACTTGCTGCCTTATGGTCCTGAACACGTGACTCCACACGTGCGAGACTTGGATTCCTTATCTGTGACACAGAGATGACACGACACGCATGCTTCGCAGCGTTATCACAAAGATTAACCAAGGAACGTCTAAATGAGTAGTTAACATAGTGTCCCACGTAAAAGGCTTCCCAGATGTTAGCTCTATTTATGACAGTAGATCTTGGTTGCCTTGGCGATGTACAGAGGATAGTCTCCGAACAAGAGAGAAGGAGTGCAAAGAATCAGAAACCGGGGTGAGGTGGGGTGTAAAAGTCTCACGTTTATTTTGCTAAAAAGAGGGCATGCCTCATTTAAAACAAAACATGAGATACACTGGTCTGAACCACTGCTACTGAAAGCAAGTTGCAGAGGACTGTGGTTCTACCACAGCAAACAGAAGCAGTGCGCAAGAAGAAAAGGGGGGACCCACCGGGCTCAGCCGGTCACCCTGATCTTGCAACAGCAGCTGCCGAGGTTGTTTGCGCTGAGCCTGGGCTGGCGCCCTGGCTGCTGTGAGGTGGCCTATGGGCTGGACAGCTGTGAGGAAGGGAAGCAGACGAAGAAAGGGCAAGGAAGATGATTTTTCAAGGTGCCTGTGGCAATCGGGGGACCCTGCCCGCTGGGTGATGTCTCTCTGGAGAGAACCCTTTCAGAAAAACCTGAGCTTTGGGTCAACTCCCTTTTCTCGGTCACGATTAAGGGCTGATGTCAGTCACCATGAGTCCCCTCTTCTTCCTAGAGCTTTTATTTTATGGAGAGAAATATATGAAATGGTGGTGAAAAGTACAGCCTGGGAAACCTGCTCTAATCCCCACTCATCTCGTCACTAGCAGGGTGACCCTGAACTCTCTGATCTTAGTTTCCTTATCTCCAAGACCGGGATCATAGCTAGAATTGTTGTTGTTGTTTATCGGGGTTCACTTGGCTTTCCCAGGTCAGTTCTTAGCTATTACAGAATCAAAATGCACAGGTCCTGGGAATCTTTCACATCTCTGCTGATGAAAACCACAAACGTTTTTGAGTGTTTCCTATGATCCAGGAATTGTATTAAGGGCTTTCCCATTTAATCCTCTGAAAGGTTTGTTACAGGTGAGGAAATTCAGACTCAAAGAGTTTAGGTAATTTGTCCAAGGTTACAGAACTAACAGTCCAAGCTGAGAACTCAACAGGGGCCTATCTGACCCTTGAGACCATCACCTAATGGCAATTTCTAGATGCTTTCGGGTTGGATTTCGCAGAGCAAAGATGTTACCAGAGAGCATTCTGTACGCTCAGAAATGAGCGCTCTCTCCCTTAGGATGTGCACCACTTCACAGACAGACAGAAAACAGACCAGACGGGGACCCTAGAAGCAGAACCACCCATAAATCAGCCCAGAAGCTGGAGATATACGCACCTGCTGAAAAGTCTGAATTTGCCTTAATACACTGCTTCTCAAGCTTGTCTGCCTGGTAGAATTACAGGGAGTCCTAAAACATCCTCTCGCCCAGGGCAAACCCCAGACCAATTAAACTGACATCTTGGGTTGGGGGGTGGCCCAGGCATCTGTATTCTTTTATATTCCCCAGATGATTTCCTGTGTGGTGAAGACTGAGAACCAGTGTCCGAGGAGTTTCTTGTCTACTGTGAAATAAAATTCATATTTTATGGCCAGGCAAGAAACATCTGAACGTAAAATATTTTTCTCTGCCATTTGGCCTCCTCTCCCCTCCACGGTGCGCTGTGTATCTGCATTAGGCATCGACCATACCTCCCCCACTGGCCAAAATACCTCCCCAACCGTATAGAGCATCGTTCTCCTACCACCAAGACAGCTCCTTAAAAGGTAACATTCCTTCTTAATATTGTAAGGAGTCATGATGGTCCACCGCTTTGTACTTACAGATCTGGATTGTGCAAACCGTCAACAATATGTCATTAAATGTACTGCCCTCTGTCTCAAAAACTTATAATAACTGTGCTTTGACCTCTGATGGGCGGAACATTTCTTGGAGCTTCCTGAGAGGCTGTGCCCAGGTTATAATCCTCAACTTGGCTCAAATAAAATTTTCCATTTCTTTCTTAGATTGTTGATTACTTTTTCGTTGACACTACCTTACATCTTTCCAATAGGTGCCCAACTAAACTCTCTCTTAAAAGAGAAGGAGAAGACACGGTGGCCATTCTCTTTAGAATAAGTGTTAATTATTCACTTTATACCTTTTGAGTTTGAGGTAGGAATCCCCATGAGATATTGGCTCCCTTTTCCTTGTTAACAAGAACCACGCTAATGGCCGCCAAGGACCTCACACATGTGATGGTTCTTGGGATTTGTGAGGATGAACCTTGGTCACCAGTCACTGAATTTGTCCTAAACTGTGAACCCACTTGGTCTCATCTCTTGTCTTACCACAGTGCTGAGATTCTACAGGGACAATGTCACATGATGATTTCCCCCCAACAATGTAAAATCTTGTTGAACTCTTGGACCTTCACTTTAGGAAGGAATTTCGAGGAAAGGTGGAAGGATTCAGACCCTTGAAGGCTGGGTGAAAGCCTTCTGTAACTATGGCAAGAGCCACCCAGGAAACATCCACCTTTCTTCTTGAGGACCAATGGATCTGTCCCAAGAGCCCTGGAGGCTGTTTGCTATGGCCCAAACTGGCTAAATTGTGCAATAATAAAGGAAGACTTGTGAATCATATATTTAGACATATGTTTTCAGGGCTTACTGTTTACTTAAGGAAAGGCTTTTTTGCTTTAATCAGATTTATATATTAGTGGCCTGGCTAAATAAGCCAGGATACCTGGGGTAAAATTCAAGTGTACCATGTATATGAAATCCAGGAGACAACCAGCCAGAAATCAGCACTGAAAGGAAAAAAAAAAGCTATAGCAACACAAAGATCAACAGAAAGAGTTCAGATTTTTTTCCAAAAAACATATTTGCTTTCAGGTAAGTTCTCCCGCCACACTGCCCGACACACATGCTATTTCTGACCGAGTGTTTCTGTGTACTCATGCCTTTACTTTCCCAACCTACTCTGCAAGTCACCTTTTTTCTACTTTAAGACACCCCACTAAAAAGGGACCAGGGCAGTGTCCTCAGAGGGATGCCAGGAGGCTGAATTTGAGTCAGCAATAAAATGTGAGTGCTTCACAGCTCTAAGTATAGCTCTCCCCCTTGACAACTACACGCTTAGCACACTGGCCTGTTTTCAGTTACTATTAGAACTGTAAAGCTCTCGCTAGCCTCAGGGCCTTTGCATATGCTATTCCTTAAGCCTTTAATCTTCTTCCTCTCCTCCTCCCTTCCTTTGCAAGGTCAAGTCCTTATCTAATTCTTAGCTTAAACATCACTTCAGACAGCTTCCCTGACCATCCTTTTAATGTTGTTAATCCTCAATTCTCTCATGTCTTTACCCTGCTCACCCTGTTTTCCGTATCACATATCAATTCTCTCATGTCTTTACCCTGCTTTACCCTGTTTTCCGTATCACATACCATCATCTGCCCTTAGTGTGCTTGTATGTCCCCTGCTACAGTTATAACCATCTCCACCCTGTTCTCCCAGAAAGCTGCACCAATGGCTGTGGCTCTCTCACCCTTGGGCTTCTTGTTGGGGTTGACTCCCAGGAGGAAATCAGAGGGCAGAAAGTGAGAGAGGTCAGGATGTTTATCACCCGGATCCCTCCCCCAGGCTGCAGGCTGGCTGAGCTTCTCTGCCTAAGGCATCAGTTACTACCCAGTGGCCTCCTTCCTTAGGCTTCCTTTAATTACCCTTTCCTGGGCCATCTGTCTCCTGCTGGGGCTCTGACGCACACAGGGATTGGGTCTGATTTATTCACCAACGGATACTGTGGCAATGAGCAGAGTGCCTGGCACATGGTAGACGCCCAATAAATATTTGTGGAATAAATGAATATAAAACAACTCAGAACCAAGATGTTTTAAATGCCTTTCTCTTCCCCATTCTTTTTGTGTTTTTTTTTTTTTTTTTTTTTTTTAAAAAAAATCTTGTATCCAACTCTGGTATAGAAGAGAGATAAAACAGGATTGTTGGGATTGTGAGTGGGTGGGGGAGACACACGAGCATGGCTCCCTTTTAAATGGCAACATAAATAAACAAATAAACAAATTAATTAAAAAATGGCAACTCAAATAAATAAATAAATAAATTTTTTCCCCTTTTTTTTTTTTTTTTTTTTTTTTTTTTTTTTTTTAAAAAAAATCTTGTATCCAACTCTGGTATAGAAGAGAGATAAAACAGGATTGTTGGGATTGTGAGTGGGTGGGGGAGACACACGAGCATGGCTCCCTTTTAAATGGCAACATAAATAAACAAATAAACAAATTAATTAAAAAATGGCAACTCAAATAAATAAATAAATAAATAAATAGGCAACTCTAGAAACCCAACACCTTAGAGACGTATTCTGGGGGGATACCATAAAGGATGATGGGGCATCTTATGCAGTTTTTGCCACTGAGGTTCACCATATTAGGGGCTGGGTTGCAAGTGAATGATATTTACATCTCAATGCTCCCCGGAGGGCTTTGGGTTCAGCTGCTGGATGAGGGGCGAAGCGGGGATGGCACTTCTGAAAACCCACTAAGAATGCTTACAATTCTCCTTTTGCAGCAGTCCTGGGGCTCAGAGAAGAGCCAGAATAAAAATGTCCTCTAATCTGCTGTGTTCCATCCAATATTGCCAGATAAAGGTGTGCCACCCACATGCCCTGACTACAAAGTCCCCAAAATAAACAGTTTCAGAGGGCAGAAGACAGAGGAAGCTATCTGCTTCCTGGACTGCCCTCATCCTGCGCAGGAAGAGGCTCAAAGGACAATGCTCAGGTGACAGAAAGCCCAGTCATCCACGGTTGACTCAAGAACGGTGAGATCTGGGAACTATATTTAATATCCTGTGATAAACCACAATGGAAAAGAATATGAGAAAGAATATATATATATATATGTATAACTGAATCACCCTGCTGTACAGCAGCAATGAACACAACATTGTAAATCAACTGTAACTTCAATTCAAAGAAAAAAAAAAATGGTGAGATCTGGGTTGCTTTAGGGAGACCTTTATGAGCACCTCAGGCCAGGTTGGAATTCCTCTCCCTGCCGAGGGGCCTGAACTTGAAACAGATCTGCAGATAACAGCCGGGCATGTCTCTGAATCTGATAATGATCTCAGTGGAAAATTTCCATTGTTGGACA
>NW_006769620.1:3089594-3103487 GCF_000442215.2 Lipotes vexillifer | reverse complement strand
CGCCCCCCCCCCCCCCCCCCCCCCGCCCCACTGTCTTCCTAGCTCGTGGCCCAGAACTGGGCCTGTTTCTCATCCACAGATTCCAAGAACAAATTAACTCCTCTAAGCTGTGGCAAATGGGAATTGTCTGAGAAGTTCATTGACACTGGAGGGAGGGGGATCAGCAGAGGAGAGGCTGTGGTCTGGGAGGTGACATCCTGGCTTCCTTACATGGGGAGGCGGGCTCCCTCAGTGCTAATAGGTGTTACGTTAGCGCTAATAGGTGTCATGTGGGCATAATTAGGCCACAGATTCTGGTAGCCTCTTTCAGCTCAGACAAGGTGGGAAATTGAGACTCAGGGAGAAAGGGGCTCATCTTTCCAGTTGCAAACATTCCTGAAAATCCAAGCCATAAAGCTCCCCAGCTGTGGGCGTCAGCATGGTCTGGGTCTGTGACGTCTACAGAACTGCCAGACCTCAGGCTCCTCTATTGACCCTGGCCCTCTCCTTGCATCTCTATGATAATGATGTCTGGGTTCCATTCAATTCCCCTTCTCCCTGGCAAAGGAGCAACGGGCTGAGACAGAATTAACAGGAAAGGGACAGGAGGTCAGCGCGCTGGGGCACCTAATAAAAAGAGTAATAATAACTCTCAAATATTGAGTTTGCCAAGTGCTGGGCATGCGGTTAAGTGCTTTCTGCATATTACCTCCTGTCCTATGACAGCCCCGTGTGGCAGACATTTGAGGGACTGAGAGATTTGAGCCACTTGTCCGAGGTCGCGCAGCTAGAGCGGTGATGGGATTTCAACCAGGTTGGTTTGACCCTTAAACCCTAAGACTCACTGGGCGCTGTAGCTGGGGTCAGACCAAGAAGCAGAAAGGGTTCTTTCAGCTGCAGAGAGGGCTTCTGAAATGCCAGGCCAGGCAGACCCACCCCTTCATGGGATATCGTGACCTCCTCAGATGCGGTTCTCAGTGGCTTTCATGGGGGCTGATGCTTTCTAATCGAATTCCCTGTGTCTAGACCAGGCTTTCTCAACTCTGGCACTACTGGCTTATGAGGCAGGATAATTCTCTGCCGGGAGGTAAGGTGCTGTTCCAGGCACTGGAGGATGTTTAGCAGTACCTTCCCGGACCTCTACCCGTTAGAAGCCAGGAGCACCCTGCACCCCAAAAATGTCTCCAAACAGTGCCAAATGTCCCCTGGGTGGCAAAATCCCCACCCTCCCCACCTCCACCTGCCCCTACTGAGAGTCACTCATCTAGACCATCACGCTCACCCTGGGGCAGTGTCTGTACATGAAATGTGCATCTCAGGCAAAGGGAACTTCCCCCTGATCTTTTTACCCAGGACCCAGTATCGAAAGAAATAAAAAGGATGAGTTGTTCTAGGCTGTTCTCTCCTCCTCTCACTTCCCTTTCAGCTCTGAGCTCAATCTGCCCCCAAGGAAAAGACACATGTAAAGCCTGAAACGGACTTTTCTGCCCTTTTAAATCAGCGACTCCGTTTTGAAAGGCAGCCACTGGCAGTCTGCTCCAGCCGGGATGAGAAACCCTGGCGAGGTCCAGACTGCTTGCTGCTGGGCAGTTACAGAATCCTTGCTATGGATGCTCTCACAATGTCAGAATCGAAAGTACGTCCCCACAGGTGTCCTTGGACTGAACACTCTCAGGGACGCAGATGTGACTGGGCAGGACGGCTGATCCCAAGAAACAAGCATCCCTCAGACCTGGCACAGCTGAGAGTCAAAGATCTGCTCCAAGGAAAGGTCCAGAGAATGGAAATGCACAGAAGGACAGTTTCTACTCCTCTGTGCAAGGAGCAAAATGAGCTCGTTTTTGCCTCCACTCCTTGTACATGGGGGAAAAAAACAGAAAAAGGAGGAGATGGGGGCTGGGTGGTCTGCAAACTGGGCGCCAAAACTGGGCGCCTGGGTAGCTGAGAGTTGAGAAACATGATTTTCCAGAACAGAGGGGGGGCGGGGAAAAAAAAAAAGGAAGAAATATGCCGTAAATCTTTAGCTAAGTGGATGGGTAATTCAGCATGACGTTTTTAAGCTGTTAAAAGTTTTTGTACCAAAGAAAACACTAGGTTTTTTCTTAGTAATTTTGTGTTGGGACTCAGAGACTTTATCTTCTAGGCGGTGCCCCGCCTGCTTGCTCAGCCTGATTTGTGACAGCTGCCTCACAGAAACGTGTCACACGTCTGGTTTTGATTTGGGAAGGGCAGGCTGGAGGAGCCGCCTGGCAGAACAGAGCTCAGAAGAAGCACATACATGCACGCAGACAGCTACCTGGGTGCTCTCAAGATGATGCAGGTAAAAAACGGGAGGGCTGGTGAAAGTTATTCTTATGAAACTTTGGTTTCAGGGCCTTTGATTTTCACATTGATTTAGAACTGAAACTGGCCCTATTTGAAGAGTGTTTTATTGCCCACTTTTTCTGCTGTATCCTGTGAAAATACCAAAACCACCTGGCAAGTATTACCTTCTTTCCTATTTAATCCATACTATGTAATTAAGGAATATCCCACCCATATGTTTCAGATCATGTGCTCTTAACTCATTAGAATGCTACTTACTGGACCAAGAGCAATTGGTTATCAGGGACATCTACAGAGCTTTTCAGAACAAGCACGATCTACTTTTTCTTTTGTCTACACAGGAGGCTGGACTCAGGGCTAAGAGGAGATGCAAAAGGGCACTGTAGGACAGATGAACGTTCCAGCCATAGACGAGATGGTAAGTATGGCTGATCACTCAGGTGATGAGGTGAGGAGTCTGGTTATCTCTAGCTCAGTGGTCCTTCCTCAAACTTAGTGGGCCTGAGAGTCCTCCGGGAGCACGTGTTACAAAACCCTGAGTCCAGGGTTGAGCCCTCAGAGATTCTGTTTGCGAGTCTGGGGTGGGGCCCAAGAATTTGCATTACTGGCAAGCATCCCAAAGGAATATAACGTAGGTGGTCCCTGGATGACTCTAATTGATGGAGTGGATGGTTGACTGTTTACATGGAGAAGCATTCTCCTAAAAGCTGGCTCCCTATGGCTCATACTAGGAAGTGGGGTTTCAATCACATTAATTTTTCAGTGCTCTGGGACACACTTCATGTATGGGTTGAAGAGGGTTAAGACAGGTGATGGTCGGCGCAGTACTGCTGACAGACCTCATGCTGCTACCAGAACACTCTGCGGAGGAGATGCTAAAAGGCTTCCCCAAGTGGCCAAGCTGAGAAGGTCAAGGATCTGGTGAGCCACTGAGCCAGAATATTTAGGTTTATGTTGATAAGAAAAGGGAAGGCCAAAAGAGTACGTTTTGTTGATGGAACTCAAAGGAAATCAAGATTTGAATAAAAATCAGTTTGGAAACTGCCTAAGTGTCCAATTCCAGAGACGTAGTAACAGTCATTCAGCTGAATATTAATGCAGTCATCAAAAATGATGGTTACAAAAGCTCTGAACGTAAGCTGATAATAGAATGCAAATGAAGAAATTCAGGACACAAAAGATTCAGTATGCCTACAACTCAGAAAAAAATGATACACCAGTATACAGGGAAAATTCACCAAAATACTAGCGCTAGTCAAGTGGTAGGCGTTGGGATATTTTTTCCCTATTTCTATCATTTTTCTCAATTTTTCCCTTTTACATTTTCCTAACTGTCAATATTTAAAAAAATAAATCCTAAAGATCTGCATTTCAAAGCCATTTTTCAAGTGGACAGGAGCTAGCTCATTGCCCATGTGAGATTCCCCAATTCAAAGGTTCCAAGAGTAATGTATGCTCATTCTTTAAAAATCCACTCTGTAAAATCTTGTACCAGTCTGAAAAGCCCATCACCCCCTGGCCGCCACCCTAGACTCATTTTTCCAGGGTTGCATTTTCAGTAGTAAAATCAGCCATCTTTTTTCTCCTGTCAGCAACCACGGTTCCTTACTCTCAGCATAGCTGACTGCTCAGGCCCAAGGAGGCTATAAATAAGCCTCCTGAATGGTTATTAAAAACCAGGACACTGGGGACTTCCCTGGTGGCGCAGTGGTTAAGAATCCACCTGCCAATGCAGGGGACACGGGTGTGAGCCCTGGTCCGGGAAGATCCCACATGCCACGGAGCAACTAAGCCCGTGTGCCACAACTACCGAGCCCGTGTGCCACAACTACTGAAGCCCACGTGCCCAGAGCCCGTGATCCACAACAAGAGAAGCCACCACAATGAGAAGCCCGCACACCACAATGAAGAATAGCTCCCGCTCGCCGCAACTAGAGAAAGCCCACGGGCAGCAATGAAGACCCAACGCAGCCATAAATAAATAAACAAATAAATGTATTAAAAAACAACAACCAGGACGCTGGAAAAGTTCCTCTGGACCCAGAAAATGTCAGCAAGACCATGACAGGGAGCAGGGGTGTGCCAGCCACCGTGGGCTGGGTTCTGTCCCGTCTCTCCACTGCTCTCCATCTGTCACCCCTGGCTCTGACAATGTCCTCTGTTTCCCCACACACCGAAACACTGACTCTGGAAGAAATAGGGAACAAAAAGACTCTCCTATGACATTCACTCTGCTGGTTTTCATCTGGTCCCTGGTCTGTGAGCCTGGTTCAGAGCTAAGAAATGCCAACAAGAGGGCATGGCTTCCTCGAGAAGCACAGAGGCAGTCACCCCATGAGACCAGTCAGAAAGCATTCCTGAATCACTTCCTCAACACGGAGCGAGAGGGTACCATCCAAGCTGTCCCTCAAACCATCTGAAACCTCCCCATTAAAATCACCACAGGGACATGCCCCAAAGAGCAGAGCTGTGTCTCCAGAAAAACATGGCTGACATACGTAATGGACATTTGATTAAATGGTGGGGCTTTTGGACAAAGGAACCAGATCAAGGGGTGGCGGTGGGGTGTGGTCAGCCCCAGATGGGTGGGATGCTTGTGGTCCAGAAGGAGACACCTGTGGCTTTTACCTTCTTGCAGCACAATCCCTCTTCCTTTGAAAAGGCTACTTCGATTTCCCGTGGAGAAGCTCCCCATCTCCATTCCCAATCCCTACAGCTCTGATGACCTTGGCCCCATTGCCTAGTTCCTGGGATAGACCTGTGACTCGGGCTTGGCCAAAGAGCATTGATTCCACCCCCCCCCACCCCCCCCACCCCCACCGAGGGTGGCCCAAGTTAGGCAAATGCGACTCAGTTCTGGGACTTTCACTGACACTATTAAAACAGATCAGTTCCCATTCCCCTTGACCTGATGTTAACGGACATTAGCCTAGAGCTGCTGACAGCTCTCCTTGCTGCCCCTGGGAAGAGCTGCCTGAGAATAAAGCCAGTGTGGAGGAAACAAGAACTGAGAGACGAAAGAGGCTGAGTCCTGATGACATCATTTGTGCACATGGATCCAGCTGTACCTGGAACAAAAAGCTGGGAACTTTGTAGTTACTTGATTAAAAACAAAACCTTGTTCTTTACACCCTTTCGAGTTGGCATTCTGACGCTTGCAAACAAAAGAGTTCTCTAATTCCAGTGAACAAAGACAATCCCTATGCATTTCCCAAGCAGATCCTGGGCTGGCTCTGGGGTCAACTGACAGAATTCAAGGTGAGTTCTAGCTTTTCAAATCTGTAATTCCAGACTGGGCTGCACATCTTCCCCAGTGGAGGAAATGATCAGGAAGATCTGGGCCATGTGATTTATGAGCACGTCTGAGGGGAAGTCCTCAAGTAATGGGCGCCAGCTGGTTAGGAGGTTTTACCCAACAATTTTAATAGAGAAATCGGGTTAGAGGATGGATATCTAAGTTATGCAGAAGAACGGGAGAAACGTTCCTGCCTCGAATTAAATATAAAAATGTTTTGCATTACAAGGATTTAAAAACATTGCAGACATTCTTGGCAAAGTGGGCTGTTCCAGTTGTTACTTCAGATCCTCACACTGATGTTTGCTCCTCCTTTTCCTGTTTGCCAGAAATGCTGAAAAATTACCCCATTACCCCCCAGCAATCAGTACGCCCCGGTATTATGCAACCAAGCTTCCCTTGTCAAGGTATGTAGGTGATGCATGTTAAAGTCGTGGACACATACGCTGTATAAAACCGGTAAGCAAAAAGCGTGTGTAGTACAGCACAGGGAAATACAGCCATTATTTTGTATAATAACTTTAAATGGAGCATCATTTATAAAAATACCGAATCACTACGTTGTACACCTGAACTAATGTAATATTGTAATACTGTAAAACTAATGTAATGTAAATGTAATGTAATATTGTAAATATGTAATATACTTCAATTAAAAAAAATAATAAGGGCGTGGACATGCCACAACAGTGCAACACTGATCAACGACCGCAGGAAGCCTCTCTGCTCCTACTGTGTGTCTGCATATCCAGGCCAGTGACACGTGTACTTTCTGCTAATGCTGGCCTGGGTCAAAAATCACAGAGCAGGCAAACTTTGATCCATTTTTATGTTTTCAAATCAGTCCTCTTCTGTCTCCTGAGACCGTTCCCCCAGGGCACTCAAAGCTCTGCCAATTTCCTCTCCTAGGTCACCATCACTTGCATCCTCTTATTTCAGTCTTTGCTCTGTCTACACCTTGCGGGCTGCCACCTTCACCTCCTCTCCTGGCTGCACGGTCCTGGATGGCCACCTAATGGGTCTCACTGTATCAGCACTTGCCCTCTTCCAATCAATTCCCCACACAGCAGCCGGAGCCGTCTTTTCAAAACGCAGATCTGATCATGTCACTTCCCCTCCCTGTTGGCCTGAAACTTCAAGGGCTTTCCACTGTCCTTAGTGGAAAGGCCCCAAACGCTTAAAATATCTGAAATGGTTCTGCACCATCCCCCTGTGCCTGCTTTCCCAGCCTTACTACTCTCTGGGCTTCACCCAGCCACAGGGCCTCCTTCCAGATCTTTATACTTGCCATACACTCCTACCACAGGACCGCTGCACATGCTGACATGCCACCCGGAATGCTCCTTCCCCTTTACCCCTTAAGCATCACTTTTTCCGGATGCCCTCTCTGACCTCCCTAACTTAGCTATAGCCCTCGTTGCATACCCTTGTAGCCCCACATTTACCAGTGATGCAAATTTACATGGTACAATTAGATGGTTACGATGTATTAAACTCCATTAGACTGTAATGTGCAGGAGGGGAAGGCCCACGTCCACTTAAGCTCGGCACTGCATCCCCGGCACCTTGAACAGGCCATGGCACCTACTAAGAATAATCTCTAATAGTAACTCAGAGGGTGTCAGGCATTGTCCTAAATTCTCTGTAGGAATTAACTCATTTAATTCCCACAACAACTCTGCAAGGCACTGCTGGCATTCCATTTTAAAGATGAGGGCAGTGAGGGAGTTCCCTGGTGGTCTAGTGTTTAGGTTTTGGCACTTTTACTGCTGTGGCCTGGGGTTCGATCGCTGGTTGGGGAACTGTGATCCCGCAAGCTGCACAGCGCAGCCCCCCAAAAAAAGATGACAGTGAGGCACAGAATAGACAAGCCAGTTCTACCTAGCGTAACATAGGAATTAAACCACAAAGTCCAATTTCCAACTGGCCAACTGGTCTACAGCCCATGCTCTCCTTCATTCTGCTGTAACGCACAGACGTAGGCACTCAAGTCACATTTGCTGGCTGAATGAATGAATGAATGAATGAACGAACAGAAACCACCTTTCCCCAGCCACATCTGCAGTTCCTTCCTATAGGTCCCAGTTCTCTCTGACCCAACCACTCCTTACAGAATCTGGTTGATCCTCAAGAAATAGCCCTATTCGCAGCCTCTTCGCTGTCAACAGGGCCCTTTTTTGGGGGACCAGCTGACAGTCTCCAGCTGTCCCCTGGTGTGGCCTCTGCCTGAGGCAACCAGTCTCAATTCCAGCTCTATTCACCTGCCCCAGTGAGACTTGAACCCAGACCCCAACCTGCTCTACAGCCGCGGTCTCCGCCCCATCAGTGCCTCCTGCCCAGATGCCAACCTCCAGATGGTCTGCACTAGTCTCCTTCGTCTTTCCTGCGTCTGACCCAGGCACATCACCTTGGACAGCCACCTTTGCCTCTGCTGTTCAGCTCTCATTTGAGAGCTTCCCTCTAGGCCTGCCCGAGCCTCACAGACATATCAGCAAACCGGCTGCAACAGGGAAAGGAATCCTTGTCCCTTCCGCGAAGAGTCATTGTGCCAATCTCCTGACTATGAAGACGACCCTTCCTGTGAGGATGCAGATCAGAGAGGTTAAGGGCAAGCACTCTGCAGACTATCACACCCGGGTTCAGGTCCTGGCCATCAGTGGTGACTGTAGGGAGGTCATGACATCCATGAACTTTAGTGTACTCAACTGTAAAATGGGTATAATCATCAGCCTTATCTCACAGAACTGTCATGAAGATTGGAAGAGCTGTTATATATGAAGTCTTTACCAGGTGACATCATAGTCAGTTGGTCTATTACGGTCATCACCACTGATCATCCACAACATCATTATCCACTTCTGCCATGACACAGTGGTCAAGAGCACAGGCTCTGGGGCTAGGACGCCCAAATTTCAATTCTGCTCCTCCAGTTCCAAGCTGTGTGGCCTTGGGCTACTTAGCCTCTCTGTGTCTCACTTAAGTAACCTGTAAATGGAAATAACTGTATCTACCTCGCAGGGATGCTGTGAGTTAGTTCCTGCCAAGTGCTTAGAACTGTACCTAGTACACGATAAACACACCTGGCAATGTTAGCTGTTGCTGATTTTGTTATTCCTATTTCTAATACTATGATCACCCGGGTTGCAAGTGGCTTTAGAGGCATGTTCAGGCCATGGCAGGGTTAAAGAGCTTCTGCAAGACTCCACATGATGGGGACGCAAATGGTGACCGTGTCCGCCTGATGCACTCTGTGTGAGCAGAATGGATGGACTGTGTTTGCCAAGGAGGAGGGAGGGACAGTACACTCCGACTTCTAAACCAAACCGGAGGTGTCAAAGGCCAGATCTGAGACTGGCCAGCCACTGGGGCTACCTGTTTTTCTAAGATCTGTTCTAAGGAAAAATGCTGCCCACAAAAAGATCATGCTTCGTGCCAGATTAAACACTGCAGACTTAGTTAATAACAAGTTACTGGCCATAAAACAGGAAAAAAAAATCCATTATTCTGAAATCTAGCTTTCGCTGCAGAATCAAGGTGTTTTGACTAAGACTTCGGTGACACGTACCTTCACTCATAGACTGGGATTCTAGGGTTTGAAGATAACACAGATAGTTCAGAACACTGCCTTCTCAAAAGACTACTGAATTTTCTAGCAAAACTGGAGTGCAACAGTGAGGGTCAGCAGCAAAAGGACCGATTACCAAGCCTCGTCGACACCACGTCCTTGGTGATGTGTGTCTGGCATAGGATGTGAAAGGCTATTTAGGATGTGCTCCAGTGAGGAACAATGAACCAGTGCTATGAATATTAGCTACCATCTCCCTTCCACACTGATGGGTCTGACAGAGCCATGGAAAAACAGGGGCACAAAATGGCTTTCTGTAGTCCCATTTCTCATGCTCTTCTCAGGCTGGTTAGGAAAAAGAGGACCCACGGGAGCAGTTTCAAACCTAAAAATGCGAACCTGCACAGCTGCTGGATGCCGGGAGATACCGGAATCCAAAACATCCCTAGAGGCCAAAACCATGCACCAGTATGTTTGGGATGAGAGGGAAATAATAATAATAAAAAAAAGTAGCAGGTAACCATCAGAGAGAGTCATATGTGTCAAAGACTATATGCGCGAATTTAAGTGTATTATCATTTCCTTCTACAAAAACCCTACAAAGGAAGCACTATTATTCACCAGATTCCATAGATGAGGACACCAAACGTTATGGAATTTAAGCAACTTGTTCAAGGCCACACAGCTCCTACATGACGGAGGCTGGATGTGAACCTCGGGAGTGTAACTCCAGAATTGGTACTCCCAACCGTTAGAATCTGAAAAACCAGAGCTCATGAGAGAACTTCCAAAGAGACTAATAATGGGGTTGAAATTGTGCCCGGCCTAACAGCTCACTTCCTTCATCTGTGCTGTCCATAGGGGTAGAGCCTCTAGCTTAGCTACACATGGTTACTGAAAGTGAAACTGATTAAAATGAAAAGAAGTTTAAAATTCAGTTCATGGCTAGGGACCACTTGAAATGTGGCTCGTGCAGCTGAGGGCCTAAAATTTTCATTTTATTTCATCTTCAATTAACTCGAATTTCAATAGTCACATGTGGCTTGTGGCTACCGTATCAGACAGCGCTGAACTGAGCAACTTTTCTCAGCTCTGTATCAGACATGGTTCAGGGCCGCTTTCCAAAAATCTCAGTGACAGAGGGGCATCTGTTGCCTTGCCCAAGGATTTGTAGAAAATCTCAAGGATAAACAACCCGGCCTCTTCCTTACGATTGGAGACTGTGTGTTCGTCACAGGTACCCGTGTGGCCTTTCCAACATTCTCCAAGCCCGAGACCTCCTCCTAGGTTACGGCGGGAGGACAATAAAGTCAGAACAGACAAACCCAGGAACAACTGCTCTCAGACAGTGGTCGCATCAGCACCAGCAGGGAGCTGGTAAAAAGGCAGGTTCCTGAATTCACGGAAAAGACTCTGACGAGTACAGGTTTCTGGTAACTGACTGTACTGCTGAACTGAATGAATAAGCATTTTCAGAACTCCAATGGAAAACTGATGCGTTCATCCAAGTGCTAACAAAAGATCAAGATGGAAAAAAAAGTTAATTGCATGGGACTGAGTGAACTGATGAGGATGATTATAATTTTGGTGACTTTCTGTTTGAATTAAAAAAAAAAAAAAAAAAAATGCATGGACCCCACCTCTGTTGGGTCTGATACACCGGGCCTGGGGAGGAGGCCCTGGAGTCCATGTTTCAATCAAGCAGCCAATGATTCTCATGCAGGTGGTCTAGCTTTGAGAAACTCTGCTTCAGAATCTGAACTACACATTTATCTCCTGGCCTCTTCTGTTTGAAATAAAAAAAAAAAAAAAAAAAATGCATGGACCCCACCTCTGTTGGGTCTGATACACCGGGCCTGGGGAGGAGGCCCTGGAGTCCATGTTTCAATCAAGCAGCCAATGATTCTCATGCAGGTGGTCTAGCTTTGAGAAACTCTGCTTCAGAATCTGAACTACACATTTATCTCCTGGCCTCTTAAATAATTATAGCATACAAATCTTCTGAGAATAGCACAAACTGGGCTGGAAGCCAGGTGGTCGTCACTCTGCACTAATTGCTCACTTCTACGACAGTAGGCAAAGTGCTTACTCACCAACGCCTCATTTTTGTCATCTGAAACATGGGGGTAAGGATATCTGCTATCTGTCCTCCAGGACAAAAGAGAGCACAGCTGTGAAAGCACCGGAGGGGGATGAAAATTAAAAACGCACCGCACAGATATCCTACAACTCAGAGACACGTTTTGCTTGTCCAGCAGAGAGTTCCAATAGGTTTCACATTTTTAAAAAATCCACACTTTTAACTTCTTTGGAAAAACTGGAAGATTTGACAGCATGGGGCTCAGATTAGGTTGGTACCCTGGTGTGATTAAGAGCACTGCTCTGGGGTCACATGCAGCAGTTCAAATCCCTGTTTAAAAGCTGGGTGACTGGGCTTCCCTGGTGGCGCAGTGGTTGAGAGTCTGCCTGCCGATGCAGGGGACACGGGTTCGTGCCCCGGTCCGGGAATATCCCACATGCCGCGGAGCGGCTGGGCCCATGAGCCATAGCCGCTGAGTCTGCGCATCCGGAGACCGTGCTCTGCAACGGCAGAGGCCACAACAGTGAGAGGCCCGTGTACCGCAAAAAAAAAAAAAAGCTGGGTGACTTAGGGCAAGTCCTTCAACCTCTGTGTGCCTCAGTTTCTTCAACTCTGAAGTGAGAATTTTAAGAGTACCTTTCAAAGGGTTGCGATGATTTAATTAAGTGAGTGAATATTTATCAAGTGCTTGGAACAATGTTTGGCACATGGCAAGAGCTCTATCACTCTTAGTTGAATAAATAAACATCCCTGCAAGTGGCAACAACCAGCTGGAGCTGAGCGGTGGCCGTCCCTCCATCCAGGGCTGATGTGCATCAGGTTGTCACCATCTCCACCCAGACAGACACGTTAGACTCTGGGAATCTCTACTGTAAGGGATAAAAGTGCATCTCCCTCCTCGGTGTCCTGCCAACAAGGGGCAGAGACACTTAGTGCATCTTAGAGCAGCATTTCCCAAGCTATCTGTAGTGAAGGACCAGTTTTTTAAATTTTCAGTCCATTGTGGCGGCCTGATATGTGACCCACCTGAGCAGGACTCCTACCCAGCACTTGCCACAGACAACTCGCCCGTGGGTCTACAACACCCTGAGAGGTCTGCACCTGGACCCATAAGATGAGCCCAGTGGATGTGCACTTGGATGTCCCAGCAATGTCAGACTGCTCTAAGAGCTTCTGAACACTGTCAGTTTCAGTACTTATCTCGGGGTGCACTGCGAACAGCCCCAATCCTCGGGTTACACTTTGAGTAGTGCCATCTTAGAGGACACTGACATCGTCTTCACATGTACGGAAAACAGCTGGAAAATTTGGTTGGCCAGAACAGTCAACGGAGTGTCTGTCTGTCTGTCTCTCCCAACACTTCTGTCCTTCTCAGCCTGCCTGCCTTCTCCTTGTCCATCCCCATTTCTTTCATCTTTATCTACACATTAAAACCAGCTCCTGGGCTTCCCTGGTGGCGCAGTGGTTGAGAATCTGCCTGCTGATGCAGGGGACACAGGTTCGAGCCCTGGTCTGGGAGGATCCCACATGCCACGGAGCAACTGGGCCCGTGAGCCACAACTACTGAGCCTGCGCGTCTGGAGCCTGGGCTCCGCAACAAGAGGCCGCGATGGTGAGAGGCCCGTGCAGCGTGATGAAGAGTGGGCCCCGCTTGCCGCAACTAGAGAAAGTCCTCGCACAGAAACGAAGACCCAACACAGCAAAAATAAATAAATTAATTAATAAACTCCTACCCCCAACATCATCTTTAAAAAAAAAAAAAAAAAATCCGGCTCCCTATTGAGATACTGGGGTTCAGGACAGCCACGGAAGCTCTCATGGATGCTTTGATGTCCCAGGCGGCACCCCGTTTCATGAGTACCCCCCTCCAGCTCACTGCCACCCCTTCTCCTGAATGTTGCCTTTGGCCGACGGGAGCTGACTTGCCCCCCGGGCCCACATCCACATCCTTATCCCCAGGTCACCCTCCAGGAGCCCTGGGCCAATGACTGACACGGTGATGCAAAACGTCAGCCCCCTTGTCCCAAGAAGGAACCAACCGTGTGGTACAACCCTTCCTCCAGAGCCCCCTGTGGGCTCAGGCTGAAGCTAGACTCCAGCCCAGACATCATTCTTCACTTGGCTCCTCCCCCCACCCTAGCCTGTTTCTCTCACTCCCCTTCCTTGGGAACACGTCCTCAACACATCACAGGCACCCTAATCCCTGCCTCAGGCTCTGCTTAAAGGGAATCCAGTCAAAGACAGAAGCCATCGACACTTGGGTTCACCTTCTTCAACGACCCGGCGGACGAGAGCACATGGCGGGCACAACGCGCAAGTCTTGAGGACTGGCATCAGGCCACCCCGAGAGTCCGCTCGCTGTGCTCCAGGTAAACAGAACTCACCTGTTGTGTTAGACAGGGCCAGCGATTCCATGGAGCCCCGCGGGGTCTGCTCTGTGGGCGTCATGTCCTCGGTATATTTCAGTGAACTGATCGGATGACGGGTCTGACACTGCTGAGTGGACATGCCCCCTTCCTCTTCCATCTCCTCCTCATATTTGGGGACTTGGATGCTGCCTCGGTTTTCGCTGAAGCTCTGGCTGGACATATCACTGTAGCTCTCCTGGGACCTCAGCCTTCCCGGGTAATAGTCTTCTCGGCATTTCTT
>NW_006769620.1:3085303-3089581 GCF_000442215.2 Lipotes vexillifer | reverse complement strand
GGCATTCCTTGATGAAGCTGCCACCGTGCCCCTTCATGGCCAGCGATGAGCTCCTTTTGGGGTTGCTGAAGTGCTTGGCCCACATGTCGGACTGGGCCCCGGCCCCTTGTCCTCCCGGACTGTAGGAAGTTCTGATGTTGCACTGGCTGAGGAGCTGCAAGGGGCTCTGTGACTGGTTCTGCTCCATCTTGTTCCCGTAATGGTACGGCTCGTCCCGGCTCCTCCAGATGGGGTCCCGGTTGAGGCTGGGTGTCTGGCTGGACAGGCTGAGCAGGTCCATCTGCAGCGACAGGGGGTCCACGTCAGCTGACAGCCGGTTGGAACTCACCTGCAGCTGGCTGTGCTGGCTCAGCATGGGCTCTTCCGTCTTGCCCTTGTTCTTGCCGATTTTGGCGCTGCGCCGGGACTCCTTGGCCCGGGCGTTCTGGAAGGCTGAATCAGAAGAGTCAGAGCCATTGGGGTCCTCCCCGGCACTGCAGGCCCGTGAGCAGAAGATCTGGCCTTGCTTGGGGAGGAACGGCCGCCCCAGGAGGGACTTCTTGCAGTGAGCACAGCAGAAACAGGTCTCAGTGGCATGCCAGTGTTGGCCGTCATAGGTCATCTGACCTTGGTCGATCCCTGGGAAAAGAAGAGAAATGAAGAGGCTGACGAGCTGCTCAGAGTTATTACGTGACGACATAAAACACACAGCACCCTGGTTTGGCTCAGGCTTCCAGAGGCAGCAGAATAAAATGTCAATAAATCAATGATCAGGCCCCCGTGTAAATAGTAGTCATGTCCTGTTAGGACAGCCCCCTCGTTCTACCCAGTCAGGTCCTCCTTAACTCAGTTGCTCTGAGCGCAGAGAAACTAAATCCAAATGGCCTGTCCATGAATCCTTCCGCCTGGGGCACGTTCCTCCAGATAAACAGCAATAATGATACTAGGGTGTGAGAAGCACTGCTTTAAATGCTTTGCATGTATGTAAACTCACTTAACCTCTCAACTGTACGAGGTAGGTTTCTAATATTATGTCCATTTTTCAGAGGAGAAAACAGAGGCAGAGGAGGTTGAATAACTTGCTTAATGTAAAGGAGCGAGGAATCATAGATGAGATCTATACCCAGGAAGTCTTGTTCCTAACCATGACCTCGATAATCATCTCTCAGTCCACTCAGGGGTCTGCTCAAATGGCAGCTCCATGGAGAAGTCTTCCTGTCCACCCTAAAAGCTGTATTTTCTTCACAGCATGGACACTGCTTGACACTGAGCCACTACATATGTGCATGTGTTAATTACTAAAAGTAAGCTGTACGATGAAGTTTCTGGGGCATCTCCAGGAACATGGCCTGGCACATCACAGGGGCTCTTCATGTGTGGAACGGATGAATGAATTGAATTCCATCACCAGGGCCTGGCATTCCAAAGGGTAATTACTTTAGCAGTTTAGTGGAAAGGAAAAAAGTGGACTTCAGTTCATGGTAAGGAAAAACTTGGATGTAGTCGGTCAAAGACATCACCTCACCATAAGCATGCATATTCTTTGCGTAACTTCTGTCCCGTGCCCGGGCTGTGCCTCATTTACATAACATTGTTACACCTGCTTCTGGGAACTTCCCATAGCCCCTCTTGTGTCTCAGAGTCTCTTCTGCCCTCTTCTGGTTACAGGACTTAACTTCCCTGTGGGACACCATCTCCCTGCCACCCTTGGGCCATGAGCTTTGGGCAGGGCTAAAGCCACACCTGGACCAGCACTGGCCAGTAAAAACACCGTATCTCCCAGCCCAGTTACTAGTTCAAGGGTGGGCACCTGACCTGCTAAAGGGAGAGTCACCTGGGACTGTTGCTAAGAGAGCGACACAGGGAGACTCTCTTTTGACAGCAGTTGCTAAATGGGCAGAATGGGAGCCGGGAGCTGTGGGACCTACCTCCCAACCTCCCGTAGGGAGAGCCTGCTGAAAATGCAGACCCAGCAGTGACTGTGGGATGGGAAGGGACCTCTGCAAGAATCCTGATGTCTAGCGATCAATGCCTCTCCCGAAATGCAGTACCAATGTGAACTTTCACCTTTGGTGGCTGAGAGTCCTGAGTCTGAACTTTCCAAGAGTAACCTCTAGATAATTGTCTAGAGAGGCTGTGAACAAGAAACAGGGGAAAGGAGAAGGGAAGAATAAAAGGCAAATGGCACAGCAGCCTCTCCGGGTCCTCCCTGTGTAGCCCTCACTTCCCTTTATGTCCCTGGAGCCCAGGGAGAGAGAAGCATAAGGTAAATTCTTCTAGGAGCTCCTCCCTGAACTGAGGGGTCTCTGTTTATTCAGGAGTCAGGCCCTAGGGACCAAGAGGGGATTTTTAGCAGGACAGGAGCAACCACAAGGGTCACTCCAAGATCAGAGGGACACTGAATCAACTCCCTTTCAGCACCGCATTCCCAGGAGGAGTGAGAACTGGCAGGGGAGGGGCTCGAGACAGCAGGCACAAAGCTGGGGCTCCGAAAACATTCTCTCCCCCGTCAGGCTGCGGGGGAAGCAGGGGCAGGCAGCACAGGCAGGCCGAACTCCCTGGTGCGGCATCAGGACTCAGACAAACACAAGTTCAAATCGCAGCTCCATGCCATGCCAGCTGGTTGTAAACATGCTGAAGCCCGTCAGCTTGGTTCCAATCTTGGCTGGGCCGCTGCTGGGCTGTGCGACCCTAGGCAAGTGGCTTCATGTCTCTGTGCCTGAGTCCTCTCCACAGTAAAACAGGGATAATAATTGTACTTACTTCAGAGGGTTGCTCGAGAACTAACTGAGTTAAGATGCAGTGAGTGCTCTGCTAACTCTTCCCAGCCCTCTTCTTGAGTTTTTATTAGGTCTCAAGGCCTGTCTCCCTCTCTGCTCTGAGGGCCGCTACCTGGATGCTGTCCAAGAAAGAACTGGGAGGCTGGCTCGGCCCTCCCTCCCCTCTCCCCGCTGTTCCCTCTCCTCCAGAGAGCTTCCACTGACATCCCAGCTGCCCTGGGTCCTCACTGTGAGCTCCGACTCAGCACAGCATCCCAAGCAGCTGCAGCCTTATCCACTGCCTGTCAGAGGTGTGCAGCAAGTCCAGCTCCTATAAGGCTGTTCCTCCACCAGCTGCCTCCCTGTGCTTCTGCGAGGAAACAGACTCAGATGCGGCAGCGGGGGCCTAGTTCTGGGGATGGGGGCCTCACAGAAGGCCGGGCGGCGGTAGGGAGAGCGGAGCGGGAGGCACGTCCCAAAGCGGCCCAGCAGGCAGTGAAACATGGTCCCCGATAAACATCAACGATGTCAGATGGTGCTCTGAACTGCTCCTGAACTCTAAACATCTGGAAAAGGGTTCGGCCGTTCCACATCTAAGCGTTCCTTTTTTATTCCCTCCCTAAGCCCTTTAAGTACTTCTCTGAGGGTGTATGTGTCTACTGCTGCTACAGCCTCGGTGTGTTTATAGGACTATTTACTCTGCTGTGAGCAGGAAAAAGTACCGTTGCCCTGGCAACGGCTTCCTGCTGTAGGGTCCGCACTGAGTGGCTGTATAAATAGGGAATATTTGGATAATATGGTCAGAGCAAAGCACCCAGCCACTGCGGTATGTGTGATATACAGAGCATACCCTTTCTCTGTTGCAAGAAAAGTTATGTTGTACAGAAAAGTGGATTTAGGAAAAGAAAAATCAGGGACAGCATTTTAACCACAGCAGTGATAATACTGCAGGCCACAGTGCTCCCCTCTTCTGATAAAGCATTGATGCCTTTTTATGGCTTTCAGAGGGAAGGAGAAGGGAATGCCAATCAAAGCTAAAAAGAAGACAGAAACAGAAGAAAACAGGGAACTTCGGAGGTGTACATGCTGCGGTGACATATTTTCTCTAGTCCAAGCTACCGAGCAAAAATTCTAAGTGGCAGTTCCTGGAGAGGCTTTTAAGCCTCAATGGAACGGGACAGAAGAAACAGAAATACTAACAAGCAGGGGGTATGGTTGCCATAGGCAGGTTGTCTATACTCAGCCTCTCTCAGCTGAGCAGGCACCTCCCTGCAGACCCAGAAGCCACAGCGAGCAGTGCTGGGTCAGCACCTCCCACCACTTCCCCTGATCAAGTCCCACCCCTCGCCCTTCCTCACCTGCCCCACCACCTGTCCAAATCAAGCTCATTTCCTAGCTCTTAGAATAAAGGGAAGTATGTCTGTTTAACCGCTTTGACCCTGTGAGAAATGCATCAGGCTGTGAGAGGGGGAGGTTTTTAGGGGTTGGGGAAAGGGGATTTTCACAACACCCCAGCCCCCAGAAGGGAACGCTGCTGAAC
>NW_006769620.1:3073939-3085289 GCF_000442215.2 Lipotes vexillifer | reverse complement strand
AACCAAGGTTGGCACAGCAAGGCTCCACCCTGGGCCTGGCAGGGACTCCAGCGCAGAAGGGCTCCACAGAAGTGGGCCTGAGTCCACGGGATGGACTCAACGACAAAGGACCACTAAGCATACAGCAGATGCCTCCAAGCGGGGCACAACAGGCTCTCAAACTGATTATCTCCATACCTCCCAACTACAGGTAAGAAGCTGGCAGCCTCCGAGCAGATTTCTTGGAATTGCACAAGCCACAGGAAGATCAGGCTGCTGGTCTCAAAGACATTCATCTGCTGCCAACTTTTTTTTTTTCTTTTGAAAGGGCAGCTCATTCTCAAGGTGCCAGAACAGGAAAGCTGAATAAGAAGCTACAGATGCAGCACGAAGAGCGTTGAAGGGCTGAACAAATCAGTTACTTGAAAAGGGAAAATGATTTTCACCATCTCACATCTGCCACTTCTTTGGGGAGTTTATAGCTTCTGAGCTATTTGGGGTTCTCTCACTTTGTTTTTGGCTGGGTCAGCTTTTGCTGATTTTTTTTCAAGACACGCGTGCCAGAAACCATTCGGTTTCCTTGACTATCTCTTCCTACCACGAGGACTGCTTTGTTTCCTCCCTCTGCTGACCCCCGAGGTTTTCCGAGGAGGCTGTGGAAGACGTCTGTTTACATTTCCCCCTCATATCTTCCTCTGAGACCTCTCCTCCTGCCTTTGGTAGTGGGACTGTATACCTTGGGGGTGGGTCTATGATTCAGGCAGACCAGTGGGAACTCCCTATTCTTTTCTTTCCAGGGTGGAACAGATGACCAACTGAGGGGCTACAGCATTCGTATTTGGAGGACCTGACTTGGATATTGGAAAAGACACGATCCCATCCTTTGGGGGGTGGGGGGGGGGGGGGGGGGTGGGGGCCGGTCATCTTGGCCACCTTGCAAAGGCAGCTTGCTTCCAAATGATGCCAAGAGAAAGCAAGCTGAGCTGAGACACAGAGGGGAAAAAAAGAACCAGACTTTGAATCCTTGAACCATCCTTAACTGAAACCAATTTCCTTCTTGGCTTTTCTAATACTGTGAGCCAAGGAATTTCCTTTGTTACTTAAGGTAGTATCAGTTGGGTTTCTATCACTGGCAACCAAAGGGATTCTAACTATACCAGACACAAAGCAGATCCAGTCAGAGTAGGACCAAGCTGAGCACCAAGAGTTGCCTCACCTATGTGTTGGGCACAGGTGTCGCAATATTCTGCGTACAAGGACTCGAAGCAGTGGCAGCAGTAGGGCCTTCCCTCCTTCATGATATAGCGCTGGCCGCCCAGCACTGTCTCGCATTCGAAGCAGCAGAAGTGTTTCATATGCCAGTGTCGCCCCTCAGCTTCTGTGCATTCGTCTGCAAAGATGATCTGGAGATGGAGAAGCCAAATGGTCAGTGGATAAGAGCCAGCCATGAGAATGTACTTTAAAGGAGGAAAGCTATGAGGGCCCCAAACTGAAAGGGTAGGGAAATAAGTCCTGTCCACCAATTATTAAACAGAAAATCTATATGTGTATGTTTATTCTCTATATATATCAGTTCCCACGTGTGGATTTGCCTAAAGCACAATTAAACTGTTTCTGGCCTGGCCGGTGATTAATTTAACCACATCGTATAAAGACAAAGAACATTCTACCCTAAAGAATATACAGCAGGACTAAAAACTGAGAGCTCATGGGCACTTTGGCCATATCGATTTAATCTGGCTTATATGCAATATTTTTTTAAAATGAGAAACGTCATATAAACACCTGGAATCCTGGTTTCTCTTTTGAAAATACATGTTTGGCAATGTGTGCTACACATTCTTGCATGGCAACAATAAGAGGGGTTGCTGCTTTCAGATGAGTGATGAGTTCTGTAGCTTGTCATTTTTTTTTTTTTTTTTTTTTTCTCTTCCCCTTGCGTTATGCGGGCCTCTCACTGTTGTGGCCTCTCCCATTTGCGGAGCACAGGCTCCGGACGCGCAGGCTCAGCGGCCATGGCTCACGGGCCCAGCCGCTCCGCGGCATGTGGGATCTTCCCGAAACGGGGCACGACCCCGCGTCTCCTGCATCGGCAGGCGGACTCTCAAGCACTGCGCCACCAGGGAAGCCCTGTAGCTTGTCATTTTTGTCACCACTCACTGTTATCTTAAAATGACTCACCTTCATTTACGATAACTGTCTAGCCCTCAGAAGCATTTGTGTTTTGACCCCTAAGACAGAGTTTTTCACAATTTCAAAGCACAGATTTAAGAGCTTACTGCAGACTACAGTAATCAAGGCAGAAATAAGCTCAAGCGTTTATGGCCAATTGATTACTGACAAGGGTGACAAGGACATTCGATGGAAGAAAGAATACTCTCTTCAACAAATCTGTCTGGGACCACTGAATAGCCACATACAAAAGGATGAATTTGAACCCCTACCTCACACCACATATAAAAATTAACTCAAAAGGGATCAAAGACCTAAATGTAAGAGGGAAAAAAACTATAAAATGTTTAGAAGAAAACACAGGTGTAAATTTTCATGAACTTGGATCAGACAATTAGGCAATGGTTTCTTAGCTATGACTACTAAAAGCAGAGACAACAAAAGAAAAAATAGACGTTGGATTTCACTGAAATAAACAACTTTCATGTTTCAAAGGACATCATCAAGAAAGCGAAAATATAACTACAGAATGGGAGAAAATACTTGCAATTCACATATCTAATAAGGGACTAGTATCCAGAATACATAAACAACACTTACAAAGCTGCAAGAAAAAGAAAAATCACCTAAGTGAAAAAATAGGCAAAAGATTTGACTAGACATTTCCCCCCAAAATAAGATATGCATATATATAGCCAATAAATATATTAAACAAATGCTCAACGTTATAAGCCATTAAGGAAAAGCCAATCAAAGCCACCACATGACGTCACTTCATACCAACTAAGGTGACCATAATGAAAAAGACAGACAAGAAGTGAGGAGAAATGTGTATGGAAACACAAAAAATCCCGAAGAGCCAAAGCAATCTTGAGAACAAAAAACGGAGATGGAGGAATCAGGCTCCCTGACTTCAGACTATACTACAAAGCTACAGTAATCAAGACAGTATGGTACTGGCACAAAAACAGAAAGATAGATCAATGGAATAGGATAGAAAGCCCAGAGATAAACCCATGCACATATGGTCACCTTATCTTTGATAAAGGTGGCAGGAATGTACAGTGGAGAAAGGACAGCCTCTTCAATAAGTGGTGCTGGGAAAACTGGACAGGTACATGTAAAAGTATGAGATTAGATCACTCCCTAACACCATACACAAAAATAAGCTCAAAATGGATTAAAGACCTAAATGTAAGGCCAGAAACTATCAAACTCTTAGAGGAAAACATAGGCAGAACACTCTATGACATAAATCACAGCAAGATCCTTCTTGACCCATCTCCTAGAGTAATGGAGATAAAAACAAAAATAAACAAATGGGACCTAATGAAACTTCAAAGCTTTTGCACAGCAAAGGAAACCATAAACAAGACCAAAAGACAGCCCTCAGAATGGGAGAAAATATTTGCAAATGAATCAACTGACAAAGGATTAATCTCTAAAATTTACAGGCAGCTCATGCAGCTCAATAACAAAAAAATAAACAACCCAATCCAAAAATGGGCAGAAGACCTAAATAGACATTTCTCCAAAGAAGATATACAGACTGCCAACAAACACATGAAAGAATGCTCAACATCATTAATCATTAGAGAAATGCAAATCAAAACTACAATGAGATATCATCTCACACCAGTCAGAATGGCCATCATCAAAAAATCTAGAAACAATAAATGCTGGAGACGGTGTGGAGAAAAGGGAACACTCTTGCACTGCTGGTGGGAATGTGAACTGGTTCAGCCACTCTGGAGAACAGTATAGAGGTTCCTTAAAAAACTACAAATAGAACTACCATCTGCCCCAGCAATCCCACTACTAGGCATATACCCTGAGGAAACCAGAATTCAAAAAGAGTCATGTACCAAAATGTTCATTGCAGCTCTATTTACAATAGCCCGGAGATGGAAACAACCTAAGTGCCCATCGTCGGATGAATGGATGAAGAAGATGTGGCACATATATGCAATGGAATATTACTCAGCCATAAAAAGAAACGAAACTGAGCTATTTGTAATGAGGTGGATGGACCTAGAGTCTGTCATACAGAGTGAAGTAAGCCAGAAAGAGAAAGATAAATACCGTATGCTAACACATATATATGGAATTTAAGAAAAAAAAAATGTTATGAAGAACCTAGCGGTAAAACAGGAATAAAGACACAGACTACTGGCGAACAGACTTGAGGATATGGGGAGGGGGAAGGGTGAGCTGTGACAGGGCGAGAGAGAGACATGGACATATATATATACTAACAAACGTAAGGGAGATAGTCAGTGGGAAGCAGCCGCATGGCACAGGGATACCGGCTCGGTTCTTTGTGGCTGCCTGGAGGGGTGGGATAGGGAGGGTGGGAGGGAGGGAGACAAAGAGCGAAGAGATATGGAAACATATGTATATGTATAACTGATTCGCTCTGTTATAAAGCAGAAACTAACACACCATTGTAAAGCAATTATACCCCAATAAAGATGTTAAAAAAAAAAAAGAATTGAGGAGAATGTGAGAAATTGGAATCTTTATTCATTGAGAGTGGGAATGTAAAATGGTGTAGCTCCTCTTGACAACAGTTTCGATTCCCTCAAAAAGTTAAACACAGAACTACCATATGATCCATCAATTCCACTCCTAGGTATATCCTCAACAGAACAGAAGATATATGTCCACACAGAAACTTGTATATCAATATTCATAGCAGCATTGTACATAATAGTCAAAAAGTGAAAACAATGTAAATGTCTATCAATTAATAAATGGTAGACAAAATGTGATATATACACACGACTGGTTATTACTCAGCCACGAAAAGGAAAAGTACTGATAGATGCGGGAACTCGGGTTAACCGCAAAAACACTGTGCTAAGTGAACAAAGCCAGACACAAAAGGTCATATGCTGCATTAATCCACTTATATGAAGTGTCTGGAATATGTAAATTCATGGGGACAGAGACTAGATTACTGGTTGCCAGGGGCTAGAGGGAGGGGAAAAGGGGAGTGACTGCTAATGGAGCTGGTGTTGCTTTTTCGATGATGAAAATGATCTGGAATTAGGCAGTAGTGATGGTTATCCAACTCTGTGAATACACTAAAAACCACTGAATTGTACAGGTTAAAAGGGTCAATCTTATGCTGTATGAATAAGATCTCAATAAGCAAAAACTTCAAAACACTTTAATCATCCTATTCTATTTGCCATTAGATAATATTAAGTATCATGAGCACCAATTTCCAGATGTGGAAACTGAGGCAGGCAGGAAAAGGGGCTGTCCAGAATCACTAGAACTGGACCAACTACCTGCCCAGAGGGTCTCTTTTGAATATTACTGGTAGCATTAGAAACCAGGTTAGATAAGGCCAATTGACTGCCTTCTAGAAGAGTGAGTCTCTGATTGGCGGCTTTTTAAGGAAGAAATGGCCATGGTAATAGTGGACTCCGGATGAAAAAGAGGAGTGTTATTTTCAGGGTCCCACATTGCTGGTTATAGGGTCAGAAAGAACCAAAAACCGACTTTATGCACGAAGAAACCCCTGTCCAAGATCTTTCTCCTAATTTGTCCCATAAAATCGGTCAGGTTTAGAACATTTTCCTTTCTGCCCTCAACTTTTAAGTTAAACCAGGTTTTCTATCTTCCAGCTCCCAGATCACACCTAGGTGTGCTTCTGCTGGGAGAAAACACCAGGTATGAACCTTGTGTCCGGACTGCTTTCTTACTCGGAAAAGCAAATTCAAGTACCTCTTAAGAGTGTGGGGCAGAGGTATCCAGACGGAGTAGCCATCTGCCCCCCTGAATCCTCATCAGACCTTTTATAAATTGTGGGAGAATCAAATCATGCTACCCATTTTCTTGTCTTCTCAAACCAAACTGTCCCATCGAATCTCAGGAAACCCAAGATTTTAAGATAAACGACACACTATCACTGATGACGATTACTTCCTGGGATTTGGGCTGAAATCTCAAGTCGCACAAAGCTTTTTTTTTTTTTTTTTTTTTTTAAGAGCTCTGAACTGACCTAGTGCCCCTGGAAATGTCCTCAGCCCTAGAAACTGTCTTCCCACCTAGCTGCCCATGAGACTGTCACATTCAGTAAAGCAGTTCACAGTCCTGGACATTCTAGCAACGAGGGATGGTGGGGCTTCATTTTTGACAGGGTTAATATAAGAGGGGAGGGGAGTGGCCTATGGTTTTCTTCCATGCAGGAACCACAGGACAACGTGCTGGCTACGGTGTAACCCAGGGAGCGGTGCGGACTCTGACCTCGTCGCAGGCTGCGCAGCGCGGCTTCAGGCACTCCGCGTGGTGCCTGCCACAGTATATCTTCCCATCTTGGTAAAAGTAGATCAAATCCACCAGGAGCTCGTTGCAGACAGTGCACATAAAGCAGGGTGGGTGCCAGCAGACGCCGTGTCCGGCGCGCGATGCAAACACAGCAATGTCCCCGCCGTTGATCTGGCCTCCGCACTGCGAGGCGAACAGAAACGTCAGGAGGAAGAACACCGGCGCCCCGGCTCTCAGCGCCACGCGGGAAGGATACACGACCACCACCGGCATTACTAGCTGGTGACTGAGCGCTTACTTGCAAATCAGTTACTGTGCTACCTGCTCTACACACAGGCAGGCAGGGTTCTCTTGTCCTTCCCCCACGGCCCCTCCTAGGGCCAACACGAGGAAGACCCTGTCACTGAGACAATAAGCAAAATCCCAAAGGTGGGAGAGAAAGGAAAAGTCTGCCAGCAGGAGGTCTTTTAGATGCTGCCAACTCCCTCCAGAGGCCCAGCCAGGACTACTGCTGCAGAGTAGGCTGTGTGGGGTTTGGGTGATGCGTGAGTTGGTGGGGGGGGGGGGGGGGGGGGCTGGGTCTAACACAGTGAATGTCAGACCATCAACCTTTTGGAGGGTTAAAGCTTTTGTACGATACGAGAGAAGACCAGGGTGAGCAAGGGGCGGGCGTCTAGAGGGCCTCTAAAACGACCTGGAGGTCTGCACTTTGGATGGCAGGGAGTGGGTTCATAAAAATATGCCCACCTTTAACCATCTTCTCTAGAAGCCTTTCAGGGATGCTTTTGGCCTGCTTTCCCCTACCATCTTTTTACACAGTCCCGATTGCAAAGGTACCACTCCTAAAGCCGGACTATGGGAAGGGCGGCTTCTTTCTCCCCTTCCTGAGCTTCTCACTCATTTCCAAAGTTCCTTCCCCTACCCAGAAAGGAACAAGGCAGAGTCCCTTCCAGTTGCGCTTGGGATAAAATGAATACGGTGCAGTCTTTGAGGGAGGAGTGAAGTGTGAGGTAACAGGTCCAGGGGGGAGGCTCTCTGCTGACCACGGTGTTGGCCTGAGGTTCCCAGCCTGAGGGTCCAGCACTACGGCTCCACGTGAGTGGCTGGGGGCAACGTCCAAAGAGGAGAAAAGCGGCCTCCAAACCTTTCCCACACCTTGGCCATCAGAGGGGTCGTGACGCTTCATAGAATATAAAGTCAAGGTCTCGTGGAATAGTCTCGGGGGCCTCATTCATGCGAGTGACCAGACATAAGAAAGACACTACGTCATGCAAAGTGCTACCCCTGCCTTTTGTGCTAACGTTGGTAGCTGAGGTATGCATACTTCTAAAAGAGAAACTGAGGCACACTCAAGTTTTCCAGTTTATTTGCTCCGACACTGATTCGAATGGGGCTGCAAGCATCAAACTAAGGGTGGTTGGGAGCACTCCAAGGTCACGAACCCGGGGAGAGATGTTTATAGAGAAGACATGGAAGCAAAGTGCGCAAAGTATTTCAGGGACTAGAGATTAAGCAGTCCCCTTACTTGGGAAAGCCTGGTTGGCTGCTTGCGATTGGCTGTTCAGTTTCATTTTCTCGGATTCCACTACCCTGACTGGTTTAGGTTGTGGTCTGCTGATACAGGCTACCGAGGCATTAGAGCCACCCCAGTCCAATGGCCTCCTTGTTTAATTACTTTAACAACACGGAATCCCACTGAATCCTCACCGTGATTCTATGACCTAGGCATTTGTTAGCCCCACTTTGCAGCAAAACCATTAGGAAAAGTAACATGGTCACTGCCATCTGGCAGAAACCTGAGTCAATCTTATGTCTTTCTGCCTCCAGGCTCTCGTCACTCTTCCATGCCGCTTTTGACACCTGCCCACGAAAAACCCAACCTTCCCATTGTCTTAGGGAAGTCCGCCTGGACTGGTGAAGAATGACCCGAGAGTGGCAGAGGCCCTGAACTGAGCACACAGAATCTCACATCTTAACCTCTGACCACCTACATCTCAGGGGCAGGTGTCAAGGATGAAGACCCCATCCCACTGCCAAATCTGTGGTCCTCTGGCTCCCCTGTTAAGTAGCATCTCCATTCCATCCACCTGAGCCTTCCCACACTATCCCTCTGAAACCCCCAAACAGGGCCCCCAAATGGTATCCCCTCCGCTCAGGTAGTATCTTGCTTTCTCTTCATCAATCCAGTTCACATATTTTCAGTATGTGAATGGGTCCCCAAAGCGCTTAAGGAGTTAGATGGGGCTACTCTCTCAGCAGCAGGCCTAAGAGATGTGTCCAAAATATGACCATCAGCACCAGAAGGCTTTTGGAGGTCAAGAGGTGGGGCAGGGTGAACCCAGGCAGGCTGGATTCCCACCCTGCTTTCTTGAAAACCCTCCTCCACCATGCCTACAGGAGAGTCGAAGAAAAAACAAATCCAGACTTTCGACTCAGTGAGGTCCTAGAAAGAATGCAGGGGGCTTCAGGCACTGTGCTAAAGAACCCTCAAATCCAAGGAGGTGACCATCTACCACCTGCTTAAATGGCACTGGTCCTGGGATGACCCTGGGAAAGAGGCTGACCCACGGTCCAGGCAAATTCCACTTTCTAAAGGACTCATTTTGAGATGTAACTCCATCATGCCATTCCGCTGCTCAAATCCTTCCAATGGCTCCCTATCTCCTTCCAGTGGCTTACCCAACCCTCCGTGAAACCTGACTTCATCTGCTCGTTCTCTTCCTTATCCCCTCTGCCCTGCCACACTTGCCAACCTGCTGTTCCTCAAACAGAACAGAAATGGCTCCTGCCACAGGGCCTTTGAACTTGTTGTTCCCTTAGCCACCCACCCCATTCCACCATCTGCATGACTCACTCCCCCTCAGTTCCTGCATGTCTTTGCGGGGCCTTCCCCATCACTTTACTGAAAGTTGCAACCACTGCACACTCCCCACGCTAACCCCCTTCCCCACTGAATTTTTTCTGTCTTATTTATGTTACTGTCTGACTTCTCCCCTAGAACGGAACTCCTTACAAGGGCAAGATCAAGCTTTCAAATCTCCTGTTCACGGCTGTATCCCCCAGGCCTACAAAGTAGGTTCTCAGTAAAATAACTGTTGAATGAATGAGTGAAAGGATTCCAGAGCAATCCCCTCGGCACGGCTCGCAATCCACGCTCACCTGTTCACAGATCGCTCCTGTCATGGTGACCGGGAAGGGCCTGACGTTGCCACGACCCAGGTTTTCACGTTTCCGCTGGTTGCTGAAGAGCTTCAGCTCCCTTTTCTCTTCCTCATCCAGGGAGTTGCAATAGCGAACCTGGACAGACACAGACACAGAGGATGGCACGCAGGGGTCACCCTTGCTCCTGAGGGTTCCTGAAGCCCAGGCCTCAGACTGTGCTCACTAAACACACTCCCATTTGGTTTCACAGTCCTTGTGGGCATTGAACACCACCAGGCTGGGGGCTATTTAAGTGAGTCTCTACCTGAGATTGCTGACCATCAAAAGGGCTTCCTAAAGGCTCCAAACTCCAGAGCCCCATTCTTGGGCAGGCCAATGAATGGTCCGTAACTGGGCCTCAGCCTCACTGGCGCACTCTGCTCACCACACTAAGAGCCATACCATCTGGGAGAGCTTTGCTGCTAAGTCAAGATCGGGGACTTCCTCCTTCTTTCAAAGTGATCTGGATCTTCAAATTGATCGTGATACTTTCACCTCCTTGTGCCCATGGAAACGATCCTTGACGCCAAAGAATGGCTCCGGGCCAACGAGCCAGAACAGCAGTCAACGTGCTCACAGCTTCTGTTTCCCAAAATGAGATGGGAACCAAAGGCGTGAAACTGAGGAGTTGGCCCAGCGCTATCTGTGTTACTTCACGGGAGTCCCTGCGCGTGTTTGTCTGTGTGTAGGAGGGAGAGGACTGCCCGCTGGGCTGTGGTTAATGCATCAACTTGCATAAGATATTTTCCTTCTTGTCTGACACAGAAACTCACAGAATTAAGGGAGGGACGTTAAAGATATTCAAATCTGCTATTTCCCATTCTCTCTTTTATTTATGCACACCTTGGGAATTTTGCTATAATCGTGAATTATTGTTTACTTAACACTGTTTTAAAAACGGACTCACGGTTTTTTACTTGAATACATTTACTTGAAAAGAAAGTATATTATGACTAAAAATAGAAAAGCAATATCACTTGTGAAAAACAGAGCGACCATAAAACTAAATACGAGACTGAAAACAAAACCACATTGCTGGATTCTAGCTGGCTACTTTTGCTTGTCGGAGATTCTGAAACGGAGGTTCTTAACGCTGTTACTTAAAAATGGAAAGTAGCAGGAGCTGGAGAGGTGTGAGATACCTGCTCCCCCCAAACTAAAATTTCCTCCTTGACAACTCAGTCGCAAGCAATGAAATGCAACTGAAAAGGCAGTGAGTCTCTCATTATGTGGTTCAATATTATTTATTGCCATGGCCACGTACCAACCAAAGTCGTCACGGATCTGCTACACTTCGGGAAACATGGTTCTAATCCCACCCCATCTTACTTTAGAATAATCTGAGCCTTAGCAAGTTTAACCGACTTGCCCTGATGATTTGTCCTACAGATGGTTAAAGGGAAACCTTTGAACCAGGACTAGTTTGAAAACCACTGCAGCTGTATACATCA
Source organism: Lipotes vexillifer (assembly GCF_000442215.2). NCBI lineage: Eukaryota > Metazoa > Chordata > Mammalia > Artiodactyla > Lipotidae > Lipotes > Lipotes vexillifer. The sequence goes on along the minus strand of NW_006769620.1, from coordinate 3,074,208 downwards.
AAATTGTCTAATCTGGGTGAAAAAGAGAATGATCAAATATTTACTTTAGATTCACCCTCTGTCCTTAAAAAGGCCATGTCAAATGGGCAAATCTGTCTCCTGGGTCACATGTAAGCAGTTCTCACCAACAGGAAGACGAAATTTGAAGGGTCTCTTTTCATGAAACCACAGCTAACCATAAACAGAATTAATCATTAAAAAGCAGAAAAGAGCAGATCATTTCCCTCTATTGAGTAAAAAAATGTTTAAAAAAAAAAAAAAAAAAAAAA
>NW_006769620.1:3047135-3073757 GCF_000442215.2 Lipotes vexillifer | reverse complement strand
AAAAAAAAATTTTAAAAAAAAAAAAAAAAAAAAAAGTCTTCATGTGGAGAAAGAACTGCAATGACCTGAACAGCCCAGAATATATGGTTACACCACTGACAATTTAGGGACATGCTTTGAAAGAAAGGCACACCCCTCCTGCTTGTAAAAACCCACACTTTCAATTCCAAATTAGTTAACTGGTCATCTGGTTACAATGCTTGCTCTCCTCTTTAAAGGAGAAAGCAGTATTTAAATGTGTTTTATGAAGTCTGAAATAAACAACAGGAAAGGGAATTGTGACTGTCTTTCTAGGGAGTTGCTTCAGTTTTTAAGCTTTTGCTCTACTTATTCAAATTCACTTTTGAGGCTCTTGATTTATTCCTTTTATTCAAATGTGGGAAGATAAAGACTAAAAAAGTACTCACTCATTTCCTCAGGGACTGAGCTTGTGGGTGGGGGCAGTTGGTAAAAAGCTGGGGTCCAGCTCTCTGAAGGGGTTTTAAATTTCTCCTCTCAACTTAAAGTTATGTTTTTCTTTAAATCACAATCAGAGTTAAGCAGACAATGCGATTCTGTAGGATCACTATTTTTAAAGACCAGATACTTGAGAATTAATTTCCAGTTTGCAAATCTAAACCTCCCAAGCATGATGATCTTTTAAAAGCGTATTTACAAATTTCCCTTTAGGATCAATCTGAGTTCAAAGACGATGAATGCCTGCTTATAGTGCCCTGTGTCTGGGTTCAGAAAAAAGGACGGCCTGCGAGTCATACTTTCAAGAGTATAAAGGGTGACCTTGCCAAGTTGGACTGGAAACGACAAAAACACAAATGTTCACAGCTGCAAATCGGGACATGTAACTTCTACTACAGTGTAAGATGGAAAACTTACATACTCATTTACTAAGAAATGATGCTGAAAATTCAAGAGACTCTCAGAGTTTGTGCCGGACTTGAACTGCCCAGGGAATCACAATCATCTAACAGGCTCGGGCAACCAGCATCGCACGTCCTTCAACTAACAAAACCTGGACTTGAACTTTTAAATTTTAGCGCTCCCCAGTTACCTCAAATAGCTAGTAGTGCCAGGCACAGAGGCGAATCCAGTCCATAATGAGATTCTGCTTTTCGGTAACCCTCTCCAGAAGGTGTCCGACAGTTTCTTTTAGTTCTAATTAAGGAAGCTAAAACCTAAACTGCCAGAGTTTTTCGTTGGGGATCTCACTGATAATGAGCATTCTGATTATGAAAAAGGTAACAGTTCACAGAAAGTTCTAAGAAAAGTCTTACGGAGGCCGGCCCCTCTAGCCCCTTACCTCATTGTCATGTGGCGGCAGTTGGTGTAATAGCTGCTTAATTCGAAGTTTCTCTCCAGGACTGTTGACATAGGGAACTTTCTCTTCTGGGAGACAGCTATAGTACTGGTGAACCTGAAGGAATGGAAAGCACACAGATAACTCGCCCATTACTCAAACCACCTGCCCACTCCCACGTCCTGGGGAGATGATTCCCACAACAAGACACATCTGCTTCCCGCTGTCCCCGTCCTTCATGAAACTCAACGGCATATGAGTTTCTCACTGCAAGCAGAGAAATTCATCCTTGAAGAAAGAGCCCCACAAATCACCCATGTCTTGGGGCTTTTCCTCTCTCTGTAAGGCAAAAATAAAGCTAGCAAACTTTCCTAGAAAAAGAGATTTTGGCAAACGTGCTGGTGAACCCGGAGGGTAGGGCTTTCTCGGCAGGGTCCCCCGAGAGCTGGCTTTACCATTTTCTCTGTGAGTCTCCAGCATGTAACCTGTCTTCCTAGCCAAAGCGATGTGTCAGCGCCTGCCCTGGCGCTGGAGTCAACAACACCAGTCTTTGGCGCGCGGAGAACTCTTGGGTCCCTCAGCCTCCACCTACATTAAAAGCCCTCTAGGTCTTAAGCTTTTTGTAAGAACGGCAGCTCAGATCTGTCACAAAAAAAAAAAGTCACTGAATTTGGGATACAGAGCATGTAATTAAAAACTGTCATTAACGTGACTCTTTTTGTACATCCTAGAATGCTCCTGTTTACAGATGTTAGGACATATTCTTACAATTTCTGAGGCTCAATCAACCCTAACGACTATTTGGGAAAGCACCAAACATCTAATTTTGCCTGAGAAAAGAAAACAGACATTCTAGCAACCAGCTGCATGTAAAGCTAGGGGAAAAAAACCTGGCCAAAACAGAAGGTATGCTTTATATAGGAGAGGCCAAAAAAAAACATCCCACAAGGTCAGATGACATCATGGAAAATACTTTTTCAACTGTCTCTCAGCATCATGACCAACTCTTGTGAAACAAGGCATTCATTCAACAAAATGGAGAAGACAGAAGACTTGGGGCTCTACATTCAACATATTGGTTAGGCTCCACAAACTTGGTCACATTCCCTTCAGTTTGGGGAGCCTTGGATATGACCACACGTTTTGGGAATGCTGGCGTGAAGAGCTGCGAAAGCTCTGTCTACTTTGATCTCCAGAAATGAAATCATAATTGTTAGAAGAGAGAGAAAGAAGGTTTTGTGATAACAAAGCCTTAAAAAAAAATGTGAAAAGCTATCCTTGTTTTCGTAACAAATGATCGTAACCATTCACCATCATGTGTGCATCATCCTCTTACTCAAATCCCAAAGGTAAACATATACAGACTTCTTGCTGTAGACCAGCCAACTTTTGGGACCCAGGGCCCTGCGACCCCTCCCTAGAGGCACCTGGCAGGAAGCTAAGTCTCAGGATGGGAAGCAATGGTTCCGGGTTTTGAAGGCAGCCCACAAGTTACTGGCACTCTCTCTGAGAAGAAATACAAGCCCAGATCATGAGTTAGTTTGGGATTAGAAGCTGGCGATAAGCCCATCAGAGACCGGCACACCATGATGTCCTCGGGAGATTCGTGCCCCATATGCCTCACCAGGTATATAAAGCAGCAGGCCCCGTCCCTGTATCTTAGGGAAAGGGCTTTGCCTCCCAGGTCAAAAAATGACTGGTGGAAAAGCCTTGGGGAAACATCACTTTGGCATTCTCACAGCTCCCATTATAGTTACAGAACATTAGGGACAAACGCTAATATAAAATGAATCACTATGTGGATAAACAACAAGGTCCTACTGTACAGCACAGGGAACTATATCCTGTGATAAACCATGATGGAAAAGAATGTGAGAAAGAACGGATATATATGTAAAGCCGAATCACTGTGCTGTATGGTAGAAATTAACACATTGTAAATCAACTATACTCCAATAAAATAAATTAAAAAAAATAAAATGCATCACTGTGGATGCTTGATCACAAAGAGTCTGATTTCAGCTCCACTGACCTTCCTCTCAATCACCGCTCATCACTCACACACCTCTCTCTTCACTGCCCAGAGCAGTCATCTTCTGAACTGGTACCTCGAACAAGGAAGGTCTCTCTGTTACCGTCCAAGGCTGACCCAGGCTGGAGTTTTCCCTGTACCTTCTCTGCAGCATGGCCAGGTAGATCTGAACCCCCAGTCATGGCTCTGTCCTTTCCCATCCCCATGCTGCTGAGCAAGTTAACAAAACCTCTCAGAATCCTCATCATATGATTGTGGTAATTAAATGAGAGTGGAGACAGAGCATTTGGCCCTCAATAACAATAAATAATATGAATACACAGCAATAAGTATATTGTCCAGCCTGGTATACTCCAAATGGAACAATCCGGATCTTCCTGGCATTCCTTCCACTTTAAGAGGCAGGGCAACACTGTCGGCTTGTAGAGTCAGACCAAACCTGGGGAGCCCCCCACTTATGACTGGTCTAAGAAAGAAGGCTGCACGGGATAAAATGCGATTTAAGCTAGCTTGGTTTCAGGGGAAAGAAAGGTAAATTATGATAAAGATGTAGTGTTTTCTCAAAAAACCCAGCAGTATGGTAGGGCCTCTTGCGGAAATGGAAACTTCCAATGGAAGGTGATTAGTAAGGGATTTCCCGTCTCCCTAAGCCTGGTGTCCTCCTACCTTTGCTCTATTCTTTCCTCTCTGCAGATCTGTTCCCCACAGGACTTGAGTTTACACAAGCCCCGTTCAAGAGTCCACCCTAGACTGACTAGCTTTGCTCAATTCCACTTCCTTACAGAAGGCTCCTGTGTACCCCATCTTGGGCAAGGGCCACACCTGGAGATTGGAATGGAGAGGTTCCATGCCATTTTAAGACTGGAGGATAAAGGAGTCCCAACACATGATTGGACTAAGGGGGAGGCAGTGATGGAGAGCTCTGGAGATATTCAGGTGGTAAATAAATACCTCAGTATGTTGATGTCCATCTTAAAGACTGAATCCTTAAGTCAACAGAGGCAGTGACTACTCTTGTGGAACACCTTTCCTGGCTGGACATCTTGTGTTGCCTTTTTTTAAAAAAATTTTTATTTATTTATATTTATTTATTATTTTTGGCTGCGTTGGACCTTCGTTGCTGCGCGCGGGCTTTGTCTAGCTGCGGCAAGCGGGGGCTACTCTTCGTTGCGGTGCGCGGGCTTCTCACTGTGGTGGCTTCTCTAGTTGTGGTGCACGGGCTCTAGGCATGCGGGCTTCAGTAGATCCGGTTTTTTTTTTTTAAAAGCCATGACTGTGGTATCAGATACATGTGGAACCTGATCCACCTCTGCTACTCTCTGGCTATATTTATGATTGGAACAGGTTATTTAACTTGGTGAAGTCATTTTTCTTCATCTATAAAATGAAGATAGTAATGGTTCCTGCCTTACAGGGCAACTGTTCCAGAACCTGGTATTTCAAGAACCCAGTATTACATATAATTACTTTTTCTTCTTTTTTTAAATAAATTTACTTTATTATTTTTTTGGCTGTGTTTGGTCTTCGTTGCTGTGTGCGGGCTTTCTCTAGCTGCGGCAAGCGGGGGCTACTCTTCCTTGAGTGGGCTTCTCGTTGTGGTGGCTTCTCTTGTTGCGGAGCACGGGCTCTAGGCGTGCAGGCTTCAGTAGCTGTGGCACACGGGCTCAGTAGTTGTGGCTTGCGGGCTCTAGAGAGCAGGCTCAGTAGTTATGGCGCACGGCCTTAGCTGCTCTTTGGCATGTGGGATCTTCCTGGACCAGGGCTCGAACCCGTGTCCCCCGCATTGGCAGGTGGATTCTTAACCACTGCGCCACCAGGGAAGTCCCACATCTTGTGTTGCCTTCTATAACTGCAGCCTACTCATCGCCACCACTGAAAATGCATCTTTTCTACCAGTATTCCCATAATTCCTTCAATATAAAATGTGCTAACATAATTTCTCACAAGGCAACCAATAATTTGGCAGATGACTTAAAAACTTACCTGCTAAAATACTCCGTTTATCAAACCAAATCAGCTATTAATTAACAACCGACCAAATCACCCCCATATCACCTGGTAGGTGATCTGACTTGCTGCGAGGCAGGAGAGGGAGTTGGTCCTTTACCACGTCCAATTCTCTTCAAAGCCTGTTCAAGCCCAGGAGTGAAAATAACCACCCCCCCCCCCTTCATGGTGGCTTCTGTGTCTCCTCCTGGTGTTTAGAAGCTGGACTTTGCAAGCTCTTCATTGAGCAAAGGGGATTAGCAGACAGATGGGAATGAGGGAGAAACGGCTCTCTTTCCCAATCTGTCTCTGGCTGAACGTGGAAATGCCACATGCACAGAAATGCTTTGGCATCTTCCATAATAAAACTACTGTACATCTCAGAACAAACACCAATCATACCAATAGTAAGGGGAAAATATTTAGTATACTTTCTGGCACTACAAAAGTGAAAATTGGCGCCACCCGTGAAAACCCTGTAGATTGCTCATTTTAGCCCAAACATGTCTCACTTGTTAATCTTTACAAGTGAACAGTCAAATCCAATAGAACTTTGTCAGTGATGATCATTACCCAGCTATTATCCAGCAGGTCGATAACTTGATTTTTCTTCCTGTGTATACCGAGTATATTTCTCCAAACGCAGGTCTGTGGAACGTGCTAAGAACTTCGCTCCATTTACAGATTCCCAGGTAGAGGTGCCCTGTGACTGTGCGCTGGGTGTAGCCACACGAGGTACATTTCCTCCAAACAAAAGCATCCTGAACACAATAAACTGGCTTAGGAAAATGAAATAGCTGAAGGCCTTTATTTAAAGTGTGACTCCCAACGGCGAGGTTTGGCAATAACGTCAGTCTGTGTCAGACGGATTGTAAGAGCTTTAGTCAGTGTGCAAATAAAGTCTGCAAAGCAAGACCTCGCCCAGCTGGAAAGACTGGGTTTGTCAGAAGGAACTGCACATTTGGCAGCACTTCTGCCTGAGCAGAGATTGAAGCCAGGGAGTCAATGGCTCCTCGCTGGAGAGAAACGTGCTTTACTTAGAGCGGTGGGTCTCAAATGTTAGCTTCCACCAGAACCACCTGGAAGGCTTGTTAAAAATACACATTTCTAATGCAGGGGGCCTTGGGGGGCGAGGGCGATCATTTGCATTTCTAACCATTTCTCAGGGGATGCCCCTGCTGTTGGTTCAAGGGAGCCCATTTTAAGAGTCTTAGAGTCACCCAAGTGTTTTCCGTGAACAGCCAACTCATGGGATTGCCAGGCACCCCAGGAGGCCCACAGTAGGCAAAAGAACTTGTTCAATTTCACTCAATTTTGTACATGTCTCCTCCTACACCTACACATATCCTTAAGCAGGGGGATTCCCACCAGTTCCTACAACAATGAGAAATCCTAATGGCAAAGTGCTCAAATTTTGGGGTGGTACATTTTCCATATCAAAAGCATTCCTGGGCTTCCCTGGTGGCGCAGTGGTTGAGAGCCCGCCTGCCGATGCAGGGGACACGGGGTCGTGCCCCGGTCCGGGAAGATCCCACGTGCCGCGGAGGGGCTGGGCCCGTGGGCCATGGCCGCTGAGCCTGCGCGTCCGGAGCCTGTGCTCCGCAACGGGAGAGGCCGCAACAGTGAGAGGCCCGCGTACCGCAAAACAAAACAAAACAAAACGAAACAAAAAAGCATTCCTCTTTTCTTAGAGAGGGAACCCAACAAAGAAGTCAGAATTTTGGGGCTCAATTTAGAACCAACTGTCCTTCACAGTCCAAATGAAGGAAGGGATCAAGGAACATATTTTTTTTTACTGAGTTGCTCTTATGCCCGAAGCGTTTTTATATACAGTGTCTTGTGAACCCTCCCCACAGCCTAGAGGTGGTACGTTACACTCATCAGATTGAGAGTCACACAGCTAAAACATGGTAGGGCCACTTCTGAACTTGGCTTCCTCATCCTCTCCCTCTGTTTCGCATGGATTCTTGGGCTTCTTTATCAAGGGGGGAAAAAAAAAAAAGACTAGCAAATGGATGGAAAAGAAGACAAAAAGATATAGTAAACTCCTAATATGTCTGCATGATTGACCACAGAAATGATGAGCATGCTTTCCTCTGGTGTTCTCCATAACATAACCAACATATGGTTCAAAATGAACTGACAGTAAGTAAAATGATGTACTCCAAATTAAACAGTCTTTCCACACCACCGTGGTATGATGGTGTAAGGGAGCTCCGGCAGAGATGGCCGACCAATCATATCCATTTCCTTTTCTTCCTTAATTAGAATACCATCATTTTACTTAGAGCATCAATATGCCCAGCTAAGGACAGTATTTCTGTACCTCTGGAGTAGCTACATGAATAAATGGCCTGAATAAATTCTGGCCAATGACATGAAAAGATGTGACTTCTGGGAGAGCTCTTTTAAAGGAGGCCAAGTAGTTGACAAAGGTCTTTTTGCCCAAGTTCCCCTTCCTTCCTGCTTCCTGACTGCAATGTACACACAACAGCAGGAGGCCCAGCAGCCATCTTATACCACGAAGTAACCTTAGGAATGGGAGTTTCTGAATATACCATAGAGCCATCATACTAGCCCTGGGTTGCCTATCACTGAACTTCTTTAAGCAGTAAGAGAAATAAACTAGCTCTTTATTTACATTTCAGTTACTTGGAAGTGAATGCAATTCCTAATGATAGAGCAAACAGTTCTCAAATGTGAGCATACTACAGAATCATTTGGGGCCCTTATTGAACATTATTCCCATTTTTATCCCTCTGGGTCTGAAAAAGAGCCCAGAATTCTGCATTCTTAATAAAAACCTCACACCCAACCAGGAGAAACACTGCTTTAAGGGGAAAGCAAATGTGACTTTACAAGGTAAAGGTAAAAACTCCCGGAGTGTGATCACTGATGTGGGCTGACACATTTGGAAGGTTTTATAAAAGCCCATCTTAACTCAGAGACCAACTAGAAGACTGAGCCTTTATTTCACATCCTCCCTCTCCCACAGTTTAAGAAGCTTGGAACCTTGGTTAATCCACCTCAATCTGGGGAGGCAATATCTAGCATATGCCTGAGGTCTCAGAAGGCAGGTGCTACGGAGAAGGGAGAGATGTTGCGTGAATTGGAGGCACATGGTGGTTTTTATGAAAAGTGCACACTAGTTCCCAAATAGGGACCTGGAGAATAATCAGGTAGTATTGTACCTATGAGCACGGGGTGACAGGCTGCTTCTGAGGGCCCGTTTGTTCATATGGCTCCCACCTGCCCGAATTTCATTACCCAAGCAATAGGAGAAAAGTGTTGCTAAGCAGCGTCTAAGAGGGAAAACCATACCGAGTTTGGCTCCTTCCCTTTTCCCCTGGAGACGCGCATTATAAGTTTAATTGGTTTACTCAGGAAGTAATTTAGGACATAACAGTCTAAAACCTAGTGCCTAACCACTGTCTGCGGCGCGCTTAAACTCCCATAGGATTAGGATCAAAAATCAACAGTAAAAGCCCATTTGGGGTATTTTCAAAGAAGAATATTTCAAAGACCCCTTCTTTTCTTTTATGCTCACAGCCGGTGTCTGATTCAACAGCAAACCATGTCAGATTTAGGTTCAAAATATACCCAGAATCCAGGCACTTTCCCCCATCCCCTCACAACCAGTCGAGCCTTGACTAAGTGCTCACTGGAATTATTGCCACAGCTGCTTCTGGAGCCTGGCTTTCACCTTTGTGCCCTTTGCAGGTGATTATTCAGCAGGAACAACCCCATGTGAAGAGAAACCAGGTCCCATCACTCACTGCTCTTCTCAAAACCCTTCATGACTTCCCATCACCCTCTGATTCAAAGCCAAAGTCCTCACTATAGGATCATGATCTGGCTTCCTGAAGAGCTGGCTGATCGTATCACTTGCTACATTCTTCCCGTTCAGTCCTGCTCACAATGGCCTCCTTGCTATTCCTCTCACCTCAGTGCCTGTGCACTAGCCATTCTCTGCTGCAAACATTCTTCCCCCAGATATTTACATGATGCCTATTCTTACTTCTTCCAGTCTTTGCTCAAAAGTCACCTTAAAAGAGAGGTAGGTCTTCCCCGATCCCAATATATCCGTACCTCCACCTCTTACTCTTTAGACCAACGCTTCTCAACTGGGGCTAACGTTGACCCCCAAGGGATATTCGGCAATGTCTGGAGACATTTTCGGTTGTCACAAGTGGGGTGTGCGTGCGTGCGTGTGTGTGCGCGCGCGCGCGTGCTACTGACATAAAGTGGGTCAAGGCCAGGGATGCTGCTAAACCTCCTACAATGCACAGGGTGGTTTCCACAGTAAAGAATGATCTGGATCAAAATGTCACTAGTGCTGAAAACGGTAAACCCTTAACCTGCTTTTCTACAGATAATTTACCAGTTGCTGATACATAATCTACTTGTTCATTGTCTCTCTTTTCCCTCTAGAATGTGAATGCCTGGGGCTTTGTGTACCATCTATCCCCAGAAAAAGGTGTCACACACAGTAGGTGCTCAACAAATGTTTGCTGAATGAATGTGTGCTGTGTTCAGATCTCATCTCTCTGCCTCTCTGGTGTATCAATGGATGTGAACAGGGACATGCAGCAACAGAACACACAGGTGAGGTTTCAGGAGGAACCAGAGTAGAGCTCACAGAGCTTCCCTTTCACGCCACCCAAGCACTTGCTTTTTCACCGGAGATCACTGATGTGGGATGCATGACGGACAGGCTAAGAAAAGGATGAATCAAATAACTGTCAATGTACTATTTCTTTAAGAGGAAGGGACAAAAGCAACACCCCTTTTGATTTGAAGCCAGAGAACTTCTTTCAAGTTGAGTCAACTCTGTTCAAGGAAATTAAAGAAAATAATCACGTTACGTCCTAAGCAAGTACTGTGACTCAAAATCAGGTGAGCTGTTCTGCAGTTATGCCTGTCTGCGCTCACACGCGCGCTCCCTTTCCAATCCTTTTCGTTACAAATTTTTTTAATTTAGAAGATTAAACTTCAATGTCTAGTTAGAAAATACTTTCCATTTAGTTTGGAGCATTATCTGACAGTTATTTATTTTATCCTGTCTTAAAGAAGAGGTCTTAGAAACGGAAGAACTGGGAGTTTCAATACTCTCCCTTTATGGCGCAATTACAAGACTGCCCCACCTCAATTTTACCAAAACACTTTGCAGAATGTCTACACATTTGCATATATGCTACTAAAAATTCCCCAACAGTTGCTTACTTTTTGGATAACAGTTTCAATATTGCCTTTAGACAAAATACACACGTACATGTGTATGAAAAAGCAGGGTAGCAGTTTCTTAGAGTGGCTAAGTGTTTGGACTCTGGAGTCACACTGTTTGGGTCTGAATAATGGACTGAACACTTCCCATGTGTACACAGTTGGGCAAATTTTTTTTTTATCTCTTATAGAGTCAGTGTTCCTATCTGTAAAGTGGGGGCAATAACATTTACTTTGAAATACTGCTATGAGGCTCAAATGTTATACAGGCACATATCATTTTAGTGAGCTTTGCTTTACTGTGCTTTGAAGATACGGCGTTTTCTACAAATTGAAGGTTTGTGGCAATCCTGCGACAGGCAAGTCCATCAGCACCATTTTTCCAATAGTATTCTCTCACTTTGTGCCTCTGTGTCACATTCTCTGGTAATTCTCCCAATATTCCAAACTTTTTCACTGTTATTTTATTAGTTATAATAATCTGTGATCAGTGATTTTTTTTTTTTCTTCCAAGAAAGCAAATCGAGGATTTATTAAGTGATAGCATGCTCTCAGGGGAGAATGGGCATATTCGGGTGAGTAGCTGCTGTGATCAGTTACTACTGTAATTGCTTTGGGGCACCACGAAGCACGCCCATTTATCGAACTTCATTGATAAATGTTGTGTGTGTTCTGACTGTTCCACCAACCAACCATTCCCCCATCTCTCCCTTTCAGCTTGGGCTTCCCTATTCTCTGAAACACAACAATATTGTCATTAGGCCAATCAACAATCCTACGATGGCCTCTAAGTGTTCAAGTGAAAGGAAGAGTTACACATCTCTCACTTTAAATCAAAAGCTAGAAATGATTAAACTTCGTAAAAAAGGCGTGTCGAAAGCTAAGATAGGCTGAAATCTAGGCCTCTTTCTCCGAACAGTTAGCCAAGTTGTGAATGCAAAGAAAAGATTCTTGAAGGAAATTAAAAGTGCTGCTCCAGTGAACACACAAATGATAAGAGAGCAAAACAGCCTTATTGCTGATATGGAGAAAGTGTTAGTGGTCTGGATAGAAGATCAAACCAGCCACAACATTCCCTTAAGCCAAGGCCTAATCCAGAGCAAGATCCTAACTCTCTTCTATTCTGTGAAGGCTGAGAGAGGTGAGGAAGCTACAGAAGAAAAGTCTGAAGCTATCAGAGGTTGATTCATGAGGTTTAAGGAAAGACGCCTTCTCCATAACATAAAAGTGCAAGTCGTGAAGCAGCAAGTGCTGATGGAGAAGCTGCAGCAAGTTATCCAGAAGATCTAGCTGAGATAATTCATGAAGGTGGCTACGCTAAACCACAGATTTTCAGTGTAGACAAAACAGCCACATATTGGTAGAATATGCCATCTAGGACTTTCATAGCTACAGAAGAGAAGCCAATGTCTGGCTTCAAAGCTTCAAAGGACAGGCTGACTCTCTTGTTAGGGGCTAAAGCAGCTGGTGACTTTAAGCTGAAGCCAATGCTCACTTACCATTCCGAAATCCTATGGCCCTTAAGAATTATGCTAAATCTACTCTGCCTGTGCTCTATAAAGGGAACAACAAAGCCTGGATGTCAGCACATCTGTTTACGACATGGTGTACTGCATATTTTAAGCCACTGTTGAGACCTCCTGCTCAGAAAAAAAGATTCCTTTTAAAGTATTACTGCTCACTGACGGTGCACCTGGTCACCCAAGAGCTCTGATGGAGATGTCCAACGAGATTCATATTGTTTTCACGCCTGTTACCAAAGATCCATTCTGCAGCCCACAGATCAAGGAGCCACTTTGACTTTCAACTCTTATTATTTAAGAAATACATGTCAGAAGGCTAGAGCTGGGAAAGCAAGTGATTCCTCTGATGGATCTGGGCAAAGTCCACTGAAAACCTTCTGGAAAGGATTCACCATTCTAGATGCCAGGAAGAACATCCATGATTCATGAGAAGACGTCAAAATATCAACATTCACAGGAGTTTGGAAAAAGTTAATTCCAACCCTCATGGATGACTTTGAGGCGTTCACGACCTCAGTGCGGGAAGTAACTGGACGTGTGGTGGAAATAACAAGGGAACTAGAATTAGGAGTGGAGCCTGAAGATGAGAATGATTCGCTGCAAGCCCATGATAGAACTTTAACAGATGAGCCGTTGCTTCTTATAGATAAGCAAAGAAAGTGGTTTCTCGAGATATAATCTACTCCTGGTGAAGATGCTGTGAAGACTGTTGACATGACAACAAAGGATTTAGAATAGTACGTAAACTTGCTTGATTGGTGGGGTTCGAGAAGACTGACTCCAATTTTCAAAGAAGTTCTGCTGTGGGGAAAGTGCCATCAAACAGCATTGCCATGCTAGAGAGAAACTGTTCGTGAAAGGAAGAGTCAATCGGTGCAGCGAACTTCACTGTTGTGTAATTTTAAGGAACTGCCACAGCCGTCCCAACTTCAGCAACCAGCACCCTGACCCGTCAGCAGCTTCACTATCGAGGCAAGACCCTCCGGCAGAAACATTAAAGCTTGTTGAGGGCTCAGATGATGGTCAGCATTTTTAAGCAATAACGTGTCTTTAAATCAAGGTATGTACATTTTTTCTGACATAATGCTGTTACACACTTAATAGACTACAGTATAGTATAAATATAACTTTTACATGCACCGGGAAACCACGAAATTTGTGACTTTATTGCAATACCTGCTTTACTGTGGTGGTCTGGAACTGATACTGCAAATCTCTGAGGTCTGCCTGTAATGTAACTAGCAAAAAGACACACAGTGAAGGATCTATATTTCTTGGTTTCAAAGCAATCTAATCCATAAGTCATAAATGTCTATATTATGGACTGAACTGTGCTGCCCGCCTCCCCATTCACACGCTGAAACCGTAAGCCCTAAAGTAACTGTATTTGGAGAAAGAGCCTTTCAGGAGGTATTAAGGTTAAATGAGGTGACAAGATTGGGGCTGTAATCAGAAAGGACTGATATCCTTGTAAGAAGAGGAAGAGACACTAGGAGTGCTCATGCACAGAGGAAAGGCCATGTGAAGGCACAGCAAGAAGGTGGCCGAATGCAAGTCAAGAGAGGTCTCACCAGAAACCAACCCTGCCTGCACCTTGACCTTGGACCTCCAGCCTCCAAAACTGTGAAGAAAAAAATTTCTGTTGTTGAAGCCACCCAGTCTGTGGTATTCTGTGAAGGCAGCCTGAGCAGGCTAACAGTCTACCAGATGCAAGGAACCCTGGGGTACTTGTGTGGAAAGGACACACACACACGCCTAAGAAACTACCCCTGGTTGAAGGAAGTTGTATCTCAATGGACTGTATAAGACAAGTAGGCAAATGACTATAATGCAGAAGCCATTAGAGGCAGAGAAAAACACTTCAGAGTTTCAAAAAACAATAAATCAATCCTACATCTATAGCATTTGCCCATTTCCATGGTATAAATAATCCTACTAGGGCTGATTTCAAGCTACCAATGTGACATCACTGCATGTGGGATAGGGAAGAGATGCATACAATTATACAGTATTTCTACTGTATGGATCTACTAAACGAAATAACCTCAAGAGCACAGATAATAGTAAAATATGGGAAAGTAATCATGAAGTGATGAGGTTTGATTATTTATTACCTTTGTTTTTTTTGTTTGTTTTTCTGCGGTACGCGGGCCTCTCACTGCTGGGGCCTCTCCCGTTGCGGAGCACAGGCTCCGGACGCGCAGGCTCAGCGGCCATGGCTCACGGGCCCAGCCGCTCCACGGCACGTGGGATCTTCCCGGACCGGGGCACGAACCCACGTCCCCTGCATCGGCAGGCGGACTCCCAACCACTGCGCCACCAGGGAAGCCCATTACCTTTGTTTTTAATATAGTTTAATTATAAGTTTATATAATTAAGTTTTAAGAATGGCTGAATTTAACTGGCTTACAAAATACCTGAAAACGGACCAATTGGATCTTGCGATACTGGATAAGCCAGTTCCAGTACATCACCGTTGGAAACTTGTAAGTCCGCTTCTTGGGCAAACTCTCTTTAAAAAGGTAAGAAGACAAGAACAGTAGGGAGCTGTAAACATAATTAGTCTATTCCACCCTCCCCCCACTATTATTACTAAGTATAGATTCACAACGTAATGTGGAGCCATTTTGAAAAAAAGTTTAGAGAGCAGCAACTGAAGATATCCTAGGACAAATTCAACTTTTAAACTAAAAAGTGACGCATAATGACACATGCTGTAATTCCAAGAAAAATTCATTCTTACATAGACTGGAGCTTGCTTTCACAGAACACTGTTGGAAAGCCATTTTAAAATACAGGTGATCGGGCTTCCCTGGGGGCGCAGTGCTTGAGAGTCCGCCTGCCGATGCAGGAGACGCGGGTTCGTGCCCCGTTTCGGGAGGATCCCACATGCCGCGGAGCGGCTGGGCCCGTGAGCCATGGCCGCTGAGCCTGCGCGTCCGGAGCCTGTGCTCCGCAAATGGGAGAGGCCACGACAGTGAGAGGCCCGCATAACGCAAGAAAAAAAAAAAAAAATAAAATAAAATAAAATAAAATACAGGTGATCTTTGTTTGGAATCAGTTCATTTTAAGGCAGTTTCATTTCTTCACATTAAAATAACAAGGTTGTGAACCCACGGAAAAATATGAAAACTAAGGAGCTCATTTATACATTATGAAGTAGGTATTTCTGACCTCCAAGGCTACTTTCAGCCTCAGTTATGCTGCTTGCCTCATTAAGTTTCAAATGTATCACGGATACAATTGTAAGAATTTAGTCTTCCCTGTTCTGAGAAACCAAATGATCAGCTAAGGTAAAACACTGGCCTATAGGTTCAAGGTTAGATAATGTTTATACAACGCTAAATGTCCTATATTATGCCATTTTAGAGGAACAGGGAGGAAGGAAGGTTTGGTTAGCATGAGCTAGATTATGCCACAGTAACAAACACCACCAAAATATCACTGGCTTTGCAGCAAAGTTGATTTTTTTTTTTCTTTCTTTTTTTTTTTTTTTGCGGTACACGGGCCTCTCACTGTTGTGGCCTCTCCCGTTGCGGAGCACAGGCTCCGGACGCGCAGGCTCAGCGGCCGTGGCTCACGGGCCTAGCCGCTCCGCAGCATGTGGGATCCTCCCAGACCGGGACATGAACCCGTGTCCCCTGCATCGGCAGGCGGACTCTCAACCACTGCGCCACCAGGGAAGCCCCAAAGTTGATTTTTAATTAAGAAATTAAAAAAATATTTTTCTTACTGTGGTAAAACATATATAACATAAGATTTGTTATTTCAACCATTTTAAAGTATACAACTCAGTGGCATTAATTATAATCACAAAGTTGTACAACCATTTCCACGATCTATTTTCCAAAACGCTTTCATCATACGAAACAGAGACTCTCTACCTATTTAAGCAATAATTCCCCATTTCTCCCTCCTCCCACCCTTGGTAGCCTCTAATCTGCTTTCTGTCTCTGAGAATTCACTGAGTCTAGCTATTTCATCCCAGTGGAAGCATACAATGTTTTTCTTTTTGTGCCTGGCTTATTTCACTTGGCAAAAGGTTTTCAAGGTTCATTCATGTGGTAGCATCAGAACTTCATGACATTTTATGGCTAAATAATATTCAAAATTTTTGCCCCCCTGAAGGAAACCATCAATTAAACAAAAAAACAACCTACAGAATGCAAGAAAATATTTGCAAATGATGTGACTGGCAAGGGGTTAATATCCAAAATATACAAACTACCTATACAACTCAATACTGAAAAAACAACCCAATCAAAAAGTTGGCAACAGACCTAAACAGACATTTTCCAAAGAAGACATACAGGTACACGAAGAGATGCTCAACGTCACTAATTAACAGGGAAACCCAAATCAGAACCACAATGAGGGATCAACTCACACTGGTCAGAATGGCCATCGTCAAAAAGGCTACAATAATAAATGCTAGAGAGGATGTGGAGAAAAGGGAACCTTCCTACACTCTTGGTGAGAATGTAAACTGGGGCAGCCACTATGGAAAACAGTATAGAGGTTCCTTAAAAAACTAAAAGTAGAGCTACCATGTGATCCAGCAATCCCACTCCTGGGAAAAGATGAAAACTCCACTTCAAAAAAGATACATGCACCCCGATGTTCATAGCAGCATTATTTATAATAGCCAAGACATAGAAACAACCCAAATGCCCATCAACAGACAACTGGCTTGAAACGACGTGGTATACGTATACAACAGAACATTACTCAGCCATAAAAAAGAATGAAATATTGCCATCTGCAGCAGTGTGGATGGACCCAGAGGATATTATACTTAGTGAAGTCAGAGAAAGACAAATACTATGTGACATCACTTATATGTGGAATCTGAAAAATAATATAAATGAACCTATATACGAAACGGAAACAGACATAGAAAACAAACTTATGGTTACCAAAGGGGAGAAGAGAAGGGAGGAGGGGCCAATTAGGACTATGGGATTAACAGATGCCCACTATCATACATGAAATAGACAAGCAACAAGGATTTACTGTATAGCAAAGGGAGTTATTCAGTATCTTGTAATAACCTATAATGGAATGTAATCTGAAAAAATTATATAAATGAATCACTTCGCTGTACACCTGAAACTAACACAATACTGTAAGTCAACTATACTTCAACTTAAAAAAAATTTTGCCCCTCTGCACCTGTCTGGGAATGACTGTGAAAGTGATACGAATATTGATTTTGGCGTTACAAACAAATTTTGAGAGAGCAGTGAATGTGCAGATACCTAATCCATGAATAATGAGGAATGACTAGATTACGACCTATCTGACCTGCTCAGGAGAAAGGGGCTGAGCCAGGATTTAAATTTAGGTCTGACTTCAAAGCTCACTTTCTTTCCGCTTCACCCCACTGTCTCCCTAAACCAGTCACAAGATTACACTCTGCCCTGAGCATCTGATGACTCCATACCCAGGGCAGTCACAGTTCATTCTTCAAGCCTGTGGTTCCTGTTAAAACCTAGAATAATAAACAGACTAGAGAGGCTGCTTCATCATGAAAGCCACATGAACAAAGTGGAATTCCAAAGACGATGGAAATCAACAGTGCTATCTGCTAATGTGTCTGCTTTGAATATTATGTGCATAACGTTATGTAGTAAAAGGTCATGTGAAGGGACTCAAGTTTGACAAACTTTTTTTCTTTGCGGTCTATGCAAGGGAAATGTTAATATGCCCACGTCCGTCCCCGACAAAGGCCTTGTGGTCCTTGAAGTGAGGGCTCTGATTCCCCAGATTATACTGTTAAATTTTACTTTATTATTTTATTTCATGTATTTATTCATTTTGTGGTAAAATACACATAACACAAAATTTACCACTTTAACCATTTTTAAGTGGCATTAAGTACACTGTTGGGCAACCATTGCCACCAACCATTTCCAGAACGTTTTCATCTTCCCAAACTAAACCTCTGTACCCATTAAGTACTAACTCCCCACTCCCCCTCCCCCAGCCACTGGCAACCACCATTCTCCTTTCCATCTCTATGAATGTGACTAGGGTTCAGAGTGATTTTTATTACATGTTGGTGCCAAATGTTCTTTTGCAGTAACACTTCTCTGATACTATGGTGCAAATCAGTGGGGAAATAAAATGAATCAGGCAATGTATCGACACTTAACATTTAAGTCCTTTTATAAGCAACTTTCCTTCTGTTTTTAATAAAACAATTAAAGAGAGCAGGGGAAACTGTGGCCTCAGCCATTAGAATCTATAACAAATGAGAGTATCGTACTGTGTTTCCACCGAGAAGACCCACGAAGTAAATCACTACTAATACCTGGGGAAGTAATTCCTTCTGAATTTTCAGCCTTGGGGCATTGACTCAATATTTTACAAATCACAGAATTCCCATTACACAGCACCCCTTTCTAGCTCATGACAGTCTTCCGATTGCTCTTGGAGCGGCATGAGAGGCAACCAATGCTAGTCAATAATTGCAAGAGAAGAGAACTCAATATCAACTAGGCTTAGACCCAAATAAGCAGTTCCAGCAGGCATTCTTCAGCATTCTGACATCCCTGACACCTGGTCTAAAACAATGCTCATCCACGTGCTATCTTAGTCTCTTCCAAAATAAACATATTGTTTTGTGGTTAGCCAATGACAGTGCCCAGCTGTAGAAGCAACCTTCAGTCTTGGTCTCTGTTATAATTATCTCCTTTCCCTTTGTTGCCTATAGGATTCTTTACCGTTGTTTTAGTTATTCTACTGATAGTTCATCTAAACCATTTTTGGAAACAGGAAATGAATCATAAAGAAAAAAGGCTTAATTTTAAACATCCTTTTTTTTTTTTTTTAGGAAGCAGAGTTTCAGGATTGGTTCTTACCTATGTTAAATGAAAGAAGTAAAGCTGTAAACAACAGACATAAAATGATCTTAAAATTGTTAGTATAAAATTACCAGTATTCAACACCCATTTATGATAAAAATTATCCAGAAAGTGGGCACAGAGGGAACATACCTCAACCTAACAAAGGCCATATATGACAAACCCACAGCTACCTTCATACTCAGTGGTGCAAAGCTAAGCATTTCCTCTAAGATCAGGAACAAGACAAGGATGCCCACTCTCACCACTTTTATTCAACATCATTTTGGAAGTCCTAGCCACGGCAATCGGAGAAGAAAAAGAAATAAAAAGAATGCAAATTGGAAAGGAAGAAGTAAAACTAACACTGTTTGAAGATGACATGTTATTATACATAGCCCTAAAGATGCCACCAGAAAACTCCTAGAGCTAATCAATGAATGTGGTAAAGTTGCAGATACTAAATTAATAGACAGAAATCTGTTGCATCTCTATACACTAACAACGAAGTACCAGAAAGAGAAATTGAGGAAACAATCCCATTTACCATTGCATCAGAAGAATAATATACCTAGGAATAAACCTACTTAGGGAGGCAAAAGACCTGGACTCCAAAAACTGGAAGACACTGATAAAAGAAACTGAAGACAACACAAACAGATGGAAAGATATACAGTATATACTGTGTACTTGGATTGGAAGAATCAATATTGTCAAAATGACTATACTATCCGAGACAATCTACAGATTCAATGCAATCTCTATCAAAATACTAACAGTATTTTTCACAGAACTAGAACAAATAATTTTAAAATTTGTATGGAAACACAAAAGACTCCAAGTAGCCAAAACAATCTTGAGAAAGAAGTACAGAGCTGGAGGAATCATGCTCCCTGACTTCAGACAATACTGAAAAACTACAGTAATCAAAACAGTATGGTACTGGCACAAAAACAGACCCATAGATCAATGGAACAGGAGAGAAAGTCCAGAAATGAACCCACACACTTATGGTCAATTAATCTATGACAGAGGAGGCAAGAACATACAATGGAGCAAAGACAGTCTCTTCAATAAGTGGTACTGGGGAAACTGGACAGCTACTTGCAAAAAAAAAAAAAAAAAAGGAAATTAGTACATTCTCTAACACCATATATAAAAATAAACTCAAAATGGCTTAAAGACTTAAATATTTAAGTCTTTAAGACATGACACCATAAAACTCCTACAACAGAACATAGGCAAAACATTCTCTGACATAAATTGTATCAATGTTTTCTTAGGTCAGTCTCCCAAGGCAACAGAAATAAAAGCAAAAATAAACAAATGGGACCTAATTAAACTTAAAAGCTTTTGCACAGCAAAGGAAACCATCGACAAAACAAAAAGACAACCTACTGAATGGGAGATGATTTTTGCAAATGATATGACTGATAAGTGATTAATATCCAACATATATAAACAGTTCAGACAACTCAACATCAAAAAAACCAAACAACCCAATTAAAAAATGGGTAGAAGAACTCAACAGACATTTTTCCAAGGAGGAAATCCATATGGCCAACAGGCACATGAAAAGATGCTCAACACTGCTAATCATCAGGGAAATGCAAATCAAAACCACAGTGAACTATCACCTCACACCTGTCAGAATGGCTACCATCCAAAAGAACACAAATAACAAATACTGGCAGGGATGTGAAGAAAAAGAAACCCTTGTACACTGTTGGTGGGAATGTAAATTGGTGGAAAACAGTGTGGAGGTTTCTCAAAAAACTAAAATCAGAACTACCATATGACCCAGCAATTCCACTTCTGGGTATATATGCAAAAAAAAAAAAATCCCAAACACTCATTCAAAAAGATATATGCACCCCCAATGTTCAAAGGAGCATTATTTACAATTGCCAAGATATGGAAGCAACCTAAGTGTCCATCTACAGATGAATGAATACAGAAGATGTGGTATACATACACAATGGAATACTACTTAGCCATAAAAAGAATGAAATTTTGCCATTTGCAGCAACATGGATGGACTTGGAGGGCATTATGCTAAGTGAAATAAACCAGACAGAGAAAGACAAATATGGTATGATATCACTT
This sequence comes from Lipotes vexillifer, assembly GCF_000442215.2. Taxonomy (NCBI): domain Eukaryota; kingdom Metazoa; phylum Chordata; class Mammalia; order Artiodactyla; family Lipotidae; genus Lipotes; species Lipotes vexillifer. The sequence goes on along the minus strand of NW_006769620.1, from coordinate 3,052,748 downwards.
GTATGTGGAATCTGAAAAATACAACAGACTAGCGCATATAACAAAAAAAGAAGCAGACTGACAGGTATACAGAGCAAGCTAGTGGTTACCGGTGGGGAGGGGCAATGTAGGGCCTGGGGAGGAGGGAGGCACAAACTGCTGAGTGTAAGACAGGCTCAAGGATGTACTGTATAACAAGGGGAACAGAGCCAATATTTTGTAACAACTGTAAATAGAAAGTAACATTGAAAAACTGTACAAAGAAATTTTTTAAATTAAAAAAAAAGATAAGTGAAAAACGAAAACAATTACTAGTATTGATATGATTTTGGTTTAAGAGAAACTATCCAAAAATTTCCTTAAGCTTGAGCAAATATGAATTCAAGGTCAGGTAAGGTAGCTGTGAAATGCACTGAGACACAGGCTACTCATAGGGAAGGAAAAATCTTTCATAAGCAATCTAAGAAATGGTACTAAAATGTACATTATGTAAGGTCCCTGTTAAAGGTAGAAGGAAGTCATAAAGACTGATACTTGTTAAAAATGGATGAAGTGGAATGTGGAGAGGCTGTGGAGAAAAGAGAACCCTCCTACACTGCTGGTGGGAATGTAAGTTGGTACAGTCACTATGGCAAACAGTAAGGAGGTCCCTCAGAAAACTAAAATAGAATTACCATATGGTCCGGCAGTCCCACTCCTAGGAATATACCCCAACAAAACTATAATTCAAAAGATACATGCACTCCTGTGTTCATAGCAGCACTCTTCACAATAGCCAAGACACGGAAACGACCTAAATGTCCGTGGACAGATGAGCGGATAAAGATGTGGTACATATATAAAATGGAATATTACTCAGCCATAAAAAAGAATGAAATAATGCCATTTGCAGCCACATGGATGCAACTAGAGACTGTCATACTAAGTGAAGTAAGTCAGAAAGAGAAAGACAAATACCATAGGATATCACTTATATGTGGAATCTAAAATATGGCACAAATGAACTTATCTGCAAAACAGAAAGAGAATCATAGACACAGAGAACAGACTTGTGGTTGCCAAGGGGGATGGAGGGGGGAGAGAGGGATGGACTGGTAGTTTGGGGTTGGTAGATGCAAACTATTAATATCACATTCAGAATGGATAAACAACAAGGTCCTGATGTATAGCACAGGGAACTATACTCAATATCCTGTGATCAACCATACTGGAAAAGAATATTAAAAAAAAATGCATACATGTGTATAACTGAGTCACTTTGCTGTACGGCAGAGACTGGCACAACGTTGTAAATCAACTATACTTCAATTTAAAAAAAAAATGAATGAGGTGGGAAAGCAATGCATTAAATACAGCAACTGAGAAGGCCCTGAGGCTGGAGGAAGCTCAGGGTACTTGAAGACTTGCAAGAGATGCAGTGTAGCTGGGTGTTAAGAAATGGCAAGTGGCCACCAGAAAATAGCAATGTATTTTTTTTTCACATCTTTATTGGAGTATAATTGCTTTACAATGTTGTGTTAGTTTCTGCTGTACAACCAAGTAAATCAGCTATATGTACACATATATCCCCATATCTCCTCCCTCTTGCGTCTCCTTCCCACCCTCCTTATCCTGCCCCTCTAGGTGGTCACAAATCATCGAGTTGATCTCCCTGTGCTATGTGGCTGCTTCCCGATAGCTGGCTATTTTACATTTGGTAGTGTATATATGTCCATGCCACTCTCTCACTTTGTCCCAGCTTCCCCTTCCACCGCCGTGTCCTCAAGTCCATTCTCTACGTCTGCATCTTTATTCCTGCCCTGCCACTAGGTTCATCAGTACCGTATTTTTAGATTCCATATATATATGCGTTAGCATACGGTATTCGTTTTTCTCTTAGAGATGTATTCTATAATTTTCCAACAAGTAAAGGAAAATGAAGGAAATGGGGAAAATATTAAAAAATAGAATTCAAGAAAATAGAAGAAAGCAGAGGAAAAACACACAACAAACAGAAAACAACGAAACAAAGTGGGAGTAATAATTATCTCAGTTATCACAATAAATGTAAATATATCCATCAATCAGAAGATTATCAGTTTGGATTAAAAAGAAAAAAACAATATCCCTGATATGCTGCCTACTTGAATCCGTAAGAAAAGGTTGAAGTAAAAGAATGAAAAAGTACAGTCTTGCAATTATCCCCCTTAAAAAAAAATTCCCCTTAAAAAAAATTCCCCTTGCATATTCCCAGTATGCAATATTAATACTGAAGAAAACTTATATTTAAGTAAGTATAATTAGGATGGATTAAAAGTGATGTTACAATTGATTAACAGCTCCTTGGTCATTTCAAAATTATTAGTGACACAATTTGTTGATTGAGCTATCACTTCCCTACTTATATTCTTGGGAAATATTATTAATGCATCTGTTCATAAACTTTTTAAGAACCATAAAAATGATTTTCATGTTAAAATAACTTAAATGCAAAAAAATTTTAAGATGTTACAAAATAATAAAAGGAAAAAATCTACAAAAGTTGGAGTATACTCATAAACTTTTAGGCACCCAAAAATACAGCTTCAAAATATAAGCAAAACAGAAATACAAGAAGAAACAAATCTATAAACAATGTGAGAGATTTTAAAATATGTCTCTTAGCATCGATAGACCAAATAGACAAAAAGTTATGAAGGCTATACAGTATATTATAACAACAGTAATTACTGTTCATTAATTCTAACACCTTTCTTCTAACAATTTGGAAACATCATTTTGTTTATTCTTACTTTAGAGTGGGAAGGAAAGAATTCACGTCCTTATTTTCCAAATGGGGAACAGAAGCTAGAAAGTGCTAAGAAACTTGGTGAAGGTCACTTAGGTAACCACAATCTGAAACTGAACTTTTCTGATTCACAACCCTTTCCTGAACTTGAATGCTTCCTTTTCCGTACATCTGCCTGTTCTACGGTCCCTAGGTATTTCTCCCTGGTACTGTAAGGGGAAGAGTGGTGAAATAAATTAACTCAGCTCTCTAAATTCTGGCTCTATATGACAGTGTGCAAGTCATATACTTTCTCTGAGATTGTTTTCTTAAATATCACTTACAAGGTTTAGGTTTAATAATCTTTGAAGCCTTATTTCTATGGGTCTTGTCTCCCCCACCCCCGCTCCCTCCAATCGCTGGACAAGAACTTCAGACTTAGTTCTCAATTTTTTTTCTTCTTCAGACGTGCTTTTCCAAGAAAAGTATTTTCATACTAATTGGCCTTTCCAATCAGTAATTATACGTGGGCTTCCCTGGTGGCGCACTGGTTAAGAATCCGCCTGCCAATGCAGGAGACACAGGTTCGAGCCCTGGTCCTGCAAGATCCCACATGCCGTGGAGCAACTAAGCCCGTGTACCACAACTACTGAAGCCTGCACACCTAGAGCCCGTGCTCCGCAACAAGAGAAGCCACCACAATGAGAAGCCCGCTCAAGGAAGAGTAGTCCCCGCTTGCTGCAGCTAGAGAAAGCCTGCACACAGCAACAAAGACCAAACGCAGCCAAAAAGAAAAATAAATAAAATGTATTAAAAGAAAAAGTAATTATATGTAACACCGGGTTCTTGAAATACCAGGTTCTGGAACAGTTGCCCTATAAGGCAGGAACCGTTACTATCTTCATTTTATAGATGAAGAAAAATGACTTCACCAAGTTAAATAACCTGTTCCAATCATAAATACAGCCAGAGAGTAGCAGAGCTGGATCAGGTTCCATATGTATCTGATACCACAGTCATGGCTTTTAATCATTAGGCTTGGGAAAGACCACCCACTGACCATATTTCAGCAGAGCTATTTCTCATGTCATATTCACCATCCAGATGAATTCTTGATTTCCACACAGCGGTGGGGTCCAGGAGAGGATGGGTGCTTCAAAACCATGCACAAGTCCAACCTCAAATTTACCTTTACAGTTTGACTTGACCCTCTCCCTCCAACAATATGAACAGAGTTGCCAAGTGGCTGACAAAATTAGTTGGTTGGCATTTCACCTCCTTTCTCTGCCTGTCTCTCTGTCCAAGGTTATGACGCTTGCAATGATTTGCAAAACGATGGAAGAGGAGGAAGGGAAAAAGGGGCTTAAGTGTACAAAACCTTGACCATCAAAACTCGGGAAATCATAAGCTACCTCCTCCCCTCCACCGAACACTCAATGCCAGTGAACATGAGGATATCACCTCTTATTCCTAATACCCTCTGGCAAGAATCAGAAAGGAGGTTTCCTAGGACCCCAGGATTGCAGGGCAAGAATGAAAAGTCATCATTGAGCTAGGCTAGTTAATGTTTACAGTCCCTCCTAGGTTGCTGCTAGACTTTTTGGTACCTTAATGGAAATTAGAAAAAGACACCCCCCTCCACCCCAACTACAAATTACGAAAAGCAAGCTCCCAGTCTCAGAAGAGAGAGTCCTGTACCACACCCAAGTAAACTGCAAGGTGTCCTAGGTTAAATAAAATGTCCTACTCTGGCTGGTAGTCACCAGAGCCCAGGTGAATATCAATCTTTAATCAACCCCTTGGCCAGGCACCTTTGTGCAGTACACAAACTGTACAATCGTACGCGGCAGCCCGGATCCCCTACCAAGCTGAGAGGCTATGAATGTATCCTTTTGGTTCAGGAAGTGTAGGTTCAGAAACTACCTGAATAATTATCTTCCCTTAGCAAGATACAATCACTGAGTTTTTACCAGTCTTTCTAATTGCCATAGCAATAACTACCACCACTACTTACCGAGTGCCAACTACATGTTAGGCACCGTCCTAGAGCATTTACAGAGATGATGAAATGAGCCAGTCTGTGGAACTGATTTTTTATTTATTTATTTATTTTATTTTATTTTTTTTGGCCGTACGCCGGCCTCACTGCTGTGGCCCCTCCCATTGCGGAGCACAGGCTCCGGACGCGCAGGCTCAGGGGCCATGGCTCATAGGCTCACGGGCTTAGCCGCTCGCAGTATGTGGGATCTTCCCGGACCGGGGCACGAACCCGTGTTCCCTGCATCGGCAGGCGGACTCTCAACCACTGCGCCACCAGGGAAGCCCTGGAACTGATTTTTTAGTGCCATCCATCTGGATGTTGATGAATTTCTGTCCCGAATCTCCGTTTTCACTGCGCATAATTAATACTGAGCACTTCTTTCTGACAGTACTTGGTCAGAGGGCTCAGTTACTTCCTAAGGCAACCATGAAACCTTAGGAAGACTCCGGCACTGGCATGCAAAGATGCTTGCCTTCCTTTTTGCTAAAGAGCAACTTCATTCATTCGCTTTACTGAGGTATCTGAAATATAATAAGCTTCGCATATTTGAAGTATACAGCTTGGTAAGTTTTGACATATACATATACCCACAAAACCATCAGCATAATCAAGCTACCGAAATACCTATTACCTTCAAAAGCTTCCTCTGCCCTTCTGTCATTCCTCCCTCCTACTCTCTCCCCATGCACCTCCCCATCCCCAAGTAACCACTCATCTGCCTTCTGTCACTACAGATTAGTTCAAATTTTCTAGAGTTGTATATAAACAGAATCAAACAGTATGTACTTTTATGGTCTGGCTTCTTTCACTCAGAATAATGATTTTTTTTTTTTTTTTTTTTTTTTTT
>NW_006769620.1:3037314-3047035 GCF_000442215.2 Lipotes vexillifer | reverse complement strand
TTGCGTTCCGGGGGCCTCTCACTGTTGTGGCCTCTCCCGTTGCGGAGCACAGGCTCCGGACGCGCAGGCTCAGCGGCCATGGCTCGTAGGCCTAGTCGCTCCGCGGCATGTGGGATCCTCCCGGACCGGGGCACGAAACCGTGTCCCCTACGTCGGCAGGCAGACTCTCAACCACTGCGCCAGCAGGGAAGCCCGAGAATAATGATTTTGAGATTCATGAATGTTGTTGTATATATCAAGAGTTCATTCCTTTTTATTATAGAGTAGCATTCTACTCTATGATACAACACCATCTGTTTACCCATTCATCTGTTGATGGACATTTGGGTTGTTTCAATTTTGGGCTATTAAAAAGAAAGCTAAGAGCTGCCATTTTTAAAGCTCCATGCTTAAGGCACTGTCTCATTTAATTCTCACAACCATGCTACAGTTGCATAATGACATTCTTATTTTTCCAATGATGACATGAAAGCTCATGGAAGCGGATGAACTTGGCCAATGTTTGTGAGCAACACAGCTAGGATGTGAACACAGAGTTAGTCAGTGTCAAAGCTTATACTCTTGGACACTACGAGCTCCGGGGGATAGGTACTTACAAGGTAGAAGCCATGGGACACCAGCACAAAGCCTCAAGTCTGTGTGGGTCATCCTCAGAGAGGGACTGTCTACACCTGCCTGTGAATAACCGCATGCTACACAAAGCACAACGCCAAGACAGGGCCTGGGAAGCTCCAGTTCTACAGTGGACCTGGAAAACAGCCACAGTGAAATCACACCTGGACCGAGGGCTTGCACTTAATAAATAACTGCTGAATGAATCCATGGCTGAATGCCCTAGTGAATGAATGAACGGATGGACAAATAGATGGACAGGTGGACGAAGGTAGTCACTAGTTGCCTTGATGGTAGATCCATCCAACCATCCCATGAACCTGCTCAAAACGTCTCAGGAGTCAGAAGGCGGAGGGGATCATCTTGATAGTAAATCAACTGTCGCAGCAGCCCACAGCGTAGGCTGCTCAGTCAGCAGAAAGTGTGTGCAGCTGTGAACGCCTACAGGATGTCGAAGTCCTGAGGCTCACTCCTCATCTCCAGGATCCCGGAACACATTTACTCTAAAGGTTGGAGCCATCTGCCTTGAAAGCTGGAAACTCCAACGGCAGGTCTCCCCTCCCGCATCTGCAAATGGGCCTTGGCTTCTCCAGGCCTTGCACTCTGCAAACGAGCCTTGACAGGGCCCTGCTGGTGGCACCTGGCCACCCTGCTGCTGACTTCATCTGGCAGAGGCCCTCCAGTCTACACCCCAACTCTGGTCCCATCTCTGACAGCTCCCTTGAAAACGAGTTCACTAACAGGCAATTTTATTGAAGGTTGCACAGACAGGCACATTTCCCACTGCCATCCGATGACGTCAGTGCATTTCTGGAGCCGAGATCAACAGAGCATCGTTCATGTGACTGGTTTCCTGAGAACTGGAGAAGACCGCACGCATTCAGGCTTCCTCCTAGCTTCCTTCTCCCCTCCCCTCCCCACTCACTGCTCACACAGCACTGAGAACACGGGGGTGAGTGACAGTGAAAGCTAACACAAGAGACGCAGCTTAGAGGAAATTTAATGCGATCCAGTTGGAGAGCCATGTGTCTCACCGCAGCCATGAAACTCCATTTTGAGCTCAGCATGTGCTGATGGAATAATGAAATGAAGATGACACAGCAAATGGCCGGCGAGTCTAATGATGGTTTTTGTGGAGCTTTTAGAGGGGTTATTAGATTCCCTCCCTATGAACCAGAACGACCCAGCAGAGGCCTAGAGAGATGAACTAATTTGTCATTCTTCTCTCCCTGCACCCACACCTGCCAGCCTCTGTCCCTCTTGGTACAAATAGCTTCTTACATAAAAAGAACAAACCGTCAATAGCCTGAAAGTGAATGGTGAAGCTGAGTGCCTGGCACTGCGGCCCCAGCCCAGTGGTGAGTCACAGATGTAGAATTCATGATTCTGCAACAGCAGGGACCAGAGCATCTTCTGGGCTAAGAGGCCAAGGAGAGAGCTGAAGAAGCAGGACCAGCCAAAGAATTTTAAAAGTATCTTGAATTCTCCTTTAACAAACAGCCTTGTGTTCAGGCCATATTCAGGGTATGTCAGACAGGGGCAACAAGCTGGGGATGAAAGACGTCTTGCTCGCGGGGAAGATGCTGGGGCTCATCCTCTATTACTACCCATGGGCAAATCTGCATCGGTGTCTCGAAGACCCAGCCAGGGAGCCTGGTGATGACTGCAGCTACCATTTTTTGAGGACCTACGATGTGTCAGCCTAGATCTCCTAGGCTCTTTAGAGAGTAATTCATTTAGCCTTCACAGCTACGTTAGACTTCGGCATAAAAGTCTCTTCATTTTACAGACAAGACAACTGAAGCTTAGGGCATCCAAGGTTATAGAGTTAATATGTGGTAGAGCCAAGATCTGGCTCCATGTATTTCCAACACTGCTGGTTTTCCGTAACCCACGAGCAGCGGTTCTCAAGCTTTGGCCTATACCAGAAACACCTGAAGGCCCTGTTGAAAGAGAACGCTGGGCCCACCTCCAGAGCTCTGGCTCAGTAGGTCTGGGACAGAGCCTGAAAGTCTGTATTTTTTTAGTAATTTCCCAGATGATACTCATGTTGCAGGCATGGGAACCAGATTTTGAAAACCACCGGAATAGGCTGAATCTGAGTAATCTAACCATCATTCCAAGTAACAACTCAGCTCGGATGTCACTTCCTCAGACAGGCTTTCTTTGCCCGCCCCCCGCCCCCCCCCCACCCCCGGAATCTAAAGTAGACTCTCCAAATCAGGGACCAACAAACTATAGCCTGTGGGTCAAATCAGGCCCGCTGCCTGTTTCTGTAAATAAAGTTTTACTGTCACATGGCCATGCCCATTCATTATGTGTTGTGTATGACTGCTTCTCCATGACAACGTCAGAGTTGGGTATCTGCGAGAGAGACTGTATGTCCCACAAAGTCTAAAATATTTACCATCTGGCTCTTTACAGTAAAATTTTGCCAATCCTGGCTCTAAATCACATCACCCTTTCTTTATTGCTTTCCCAGCACACATCACTCTCTGAACGTGTATTGTTCATTCAGTGGTTCATCTGTCTGCATTCTCCACTAGAGTGTCAGCTCCCTAAGAGCAAGGATACTTGTTTGCTCATGGCTGTTCCCGCAGTACCTGGAATATAGTTATCACTTGATAAATACCTGCTCAATGAATATCACTGTTGAGTGCCCAGGTATGTGACACACTACTAGGAACACGACGGCCACTGGAGGAAGACGACGAAATGTGGTTGTCACCAAGCGGGCTCCCAGCCAGGATGAGAGATTGAGAAGAGCCAGAGATAAAGAGATTGCTGATGGGGAAACAAGCCTTTGAAGGTAGGACCTTGCTACTTCCTGCAGCGATGGGGAAACTGGAGGTGGGGAAAGAGGAATTCCTTAGTCACCAGGGTCAACTGGAGATGAGAAGCCATCTTCCCTCCCCCGAGAATGAAAGAGCCTAGTGTGATGCATGCCGCACCCTCCTCCAACACATGCCAAGCTGGCTCCCTCGGATCCGATATCCTGGGTGGATCACCGTGGAAGGCGGGGGCAGGGGGCAGGGGGCAGGGTGGGTGTGGAGGAAGAGAAGCCCAAATAAGGCTGCTGTGAATCCTGGCTCTGCCCATTACTAGCTGTGACATCCTGGTCAAGCCTGATTTTCTCTGAGCTGCAGGGTATTCAGTGGGAAAGTGGAGGATTTTATACAAGGATTAAATGGGACTGTTTATTCATATAACATCTGTTTATTGAATAATGTATCAGACATTATTTTAGGCACTGAGTATGCAGCGGTGAGCAAGACACTGTGTCTTCCTCCAACAGGCTCACATTTTAGAAGGTAGGGCATATGACAAAAGGGGTAGACAGAAATGTATGTAAATTGTGCATTATGCACTTGGCATGGGGAAGGCTCCTTGTTCGCTCTCTAGTCACCTCTGAATGGGGGATCTCTGTTGCCTTATCTCTGCCCGCAGGCAGAAACATCAAGGTGAAGGGTGATGGGGGCTCCTTCGATTTCCCAGGGGGAGGGACAGCAGTGGGACTACCCAGCCCTCATGTCGGCGGCTACCTTGGCCAGAGCTCGACACTGCAACGGGCCCTATTCATTTCTCCCCAGACCAGCCAATAACACTCTCCCCAAATTTTGTGTGCAGATACAAAGTTGGTACGGATTTCATCTTACTTCTGAGCTTCACGTAAATCCCTGAACTTCTGCCACAAGCCAGATCTTTGCAGGGCGGGCTTCCTCATGTCATTCAGTAGCAGCTCAAAGACCACCGCCCCACAAAGTCTGCTCCTGACCGATCAATCTAAATTAGCTAATCCCCACGGTACCCAACATTCCGGCCCACAGCCATGATCACAGAAGCTACTGTATTTCCTCCGTAGTATAAATTAAACGAGACAAAGCACTAGGATAACTCCCGAAGCACCTAGGATAGTGCCTGGCACATGGACGAGTTCATTAAATGTTTACAGCACTACTATTAGCATCATTTTAAAAATCACAACGTTGAATTATCTCAGTGCCTTGTTTTCTAATGTACAGGTCTCCAACACCTCCACTTAGAACTACAGTGCAGCAGAAACCTCAGTGATTTTGGTTACTCTTTCACCCCCAGTGCCTAGAACGGTGCCTGACACAGAGTAGGTGCACAGGAGCTAAGGGAAGGAAGGAACGGAAAGAGCCCAATCGCTATTCCTTTGTCACAACGTCCTCCAGCGTAAGCTCTGACTCATTCTTCCACTCGGACCAGGGGCGTACAATGCAGTGGAGAGCTGCCACGAAGCCCACCCATTGGAGATGGCTGCTAAAGAGACTGTGACAGGCAAAGTAAGAGAGGCAGGGCAAGGAGCCACGCTTCCGGCTGTCCTGCAGATCCTCAATATAGGCCATTCTCCTTTGTGGGGAGGTTCTCTTTGCACTCTGAGTGGCCTACAGAAAATGCCCTGGGGGCTCACTCACTCCTCCCAGGCCCAGGGACTGTGATGCTGCAGGTGACCCCAGGCACTGAGGAAGGGGGCGGCAGACCTCGTTTCTACAGCAGACAGCCCCCGAAGTCCGCTTGGGACCCTGGATATTTCAGAGTCAGGTGGCTCCGTCTGGTCCCCTGTCCAAGCTGCTCTGGCTCAGTGGAGCCAGAACTTCATTACAAAGAAGCTGCACCTTTATGACAATCCCACAGCAGAGAACCTGGAGAGCAGAAAGGCTCCCGGAGCAGCACAATCACAATGATTTGATTAAAAGCCTTTGAGCAGGCTGAGAAGGAATCCTGGATTCTGGTTAACCCTAGGTTTAATGTCCCTTTTCCACCCAACATAACCTTCTTCTGCCCTGGAGAGTCTTATGTTCCTTCCCCGCTTCTTCCTGCCTGCTCAGGGCAGTAGGAATCAGCAACACTTACTATAGCTTCACAAGAAGAGTGATAAGGAAACAATCATTGTATTGAGCATCTACTATGTGTACTGGGAACTTTCTACACACTCCCTCACTCAGGGCCAGATCAGCCCTGGGCTCTCGAGGTCTAAGAGTATCAGCTCCTGGCTCAGGGTATCTGAGAATGAATCCCTCTCTGCTACTCCTTAGCTGTGTGACCTCAGGCAAGTTATTCCACTTCTCTGAGCCTTGCTTTACTCACTTCTAAAACAGAGACAGGAATGATAATTACCGAATAAGGTTGCTATAAGAATTAAATACAGTAATGCACACAAAAGTTGAAAATGGTGGTGGGCACGTAACAAGTGTTTGATGAAAGTTTAAGAATTTTCTCCACATTATCATCATCATCAGGAGGAAACTGAGGCTCCTGGAATCTGAACAACTCTCCTGAGGTCAGAAAGGGATGGAGCAGTAGGCAGATTTACTGGACTCCGGAAGTGAGGCTCTTTCCCACTGGGCTATGCTGCTTCCCCTTCACCTTGTGCCTCCCAATGGGTTCTCCAAATTTTACAGCGACACAAATGGTCCTCTGGTTTGGAAACACAGAGGGATTCTGCCAGACCCTTGGTTCCTCACACTATGTTCCAGACCCTGAGCCTTGGAGCTGGCAGTGCTGCCACAGGTTTGTGCTGCTGCGTAGTCCTTCCCAAGATGTCACCCACCTCCTGCCCCTTTGCAACCTAAGACATCTCTGAAGCAGCTGGGACTATTAGGGGAATGTGCTTAGAATACATACTTTTAAGAGAAATAGAGGGAGCAGGAATAATGGATACAGACTAGTTCTTCAAGTAGAAAAACACTGAAAAGACCTTTATCTTTTCATTGTGTGATGCAATCCTGAACATCTCTGCTTCTGCAGAGGATTCCGGTGACCTGCCTGCCTCTTAACAAATAGTGGTGGGGTGCCTGCCACATGTCAGGTGCTGTGCTAGGTGCTGGAAAATTCCCGAAGAACAAAGCAGACAAGATCTCTGCCCTCCTGGATCTTAAAGCAAAGTGGGGGAGCCAAATATTAAACAAAAAATCACGCTGCTAAGTAAGTACAAGTATGAGAGGCACTAAAAAGGAAAACTGTGGGGACTGTCACAGAGCCTGGGACTGGAGACCTAGTCTTGTATTGGGAGAGTGGGGTGGCCAGAGAGACTCCTTGAGGAGACACAGTTAATCTGACATCTGATGGATGAATGAGTAACAGTCATCAAATCAAAATGAAAAGCCAAATAAAGAATTTTGGGTACCCTCAGCAGAGAGATTTTAGAGTTTCACAGGGCTCAAAACCAGCTAATTCACCCCCATCCTTAGGTAGTACTGGAGAGTCTATTTTGCCACATATGGAAGAATGCTTTGAAAGCCAAAAATTGGGCAATTACTTCTAGGATCCACTCTTCATCCTTCCTGCAATAGTATGAAGTGAACGTTGAGAGTTCCAGACAAGTAACCCAATGGCTATTTTTTATGTGCAAAAATACGGTTAAGGTCAAGGTAAAATGACTAACATTTGGTGACATCCACATTTGAGAACTCTCCATGGATACCTGGAGTATCCGAAACGTCAATGAAAAGGACACTCAACTCAGGAGAAGCAATCTGATGGTCTCTTCAGATTTTCAAGGATCAGGAGTAGAAGCACTAATAAAACAAAAACCATATCCTCATGTACCCAATGAAGTCTATCCACCCAGAGGACGCACCAGTCACAACATTTCCGGAGGGCAGTTTGGCACAATGAATCAAAAGTCTTAAAGAGGTTTACACGTGACCTATCCACCTCTAGGAATCGTGCTGAAGGCGACGAGCCAGCAAGGGTACAGCAAGGGTGGCTGCTCCCGTTTACTTAATATAGAGAAAAGCTACCAAGGATGCACACATTGAAAAATAAATTTTCAGCTCAGGGTTGTTCGATGGTGGTACTCTTGGCATTTGGGAGGGGTCAATTCTCCTTCGAGCACGATCGTCTGATACTTTTCAGGCTGTTTAGCATCCCAAGCCCCCACCCACTGAAATACCAGTGGAGGTTCCCTAGTCATTTTGATAATAACTACCTGCTTCTGAGATTTTTTTTTTTTTTTTTTGATGTGGACCATCTTTAAAGTCTTTATTGAATCTGTTACAATATTGCTTCTGTTTTATGTTTTGGTTTCTTGGCCTCGAGGCATGTGGGATCTTAGCTCCCTGCCCGGCGATCGAACCTGCATCCCCCGCACTGGAAGAAGTCTTAACCTCCGGACCGCCCGGGAAGTTCCCCCACCCCTCAACCCCGGCTTCTAAACATACATTTCCAAGCGCACCCTAGTGGTGGGTGGTACCACTACAGGTTAGTAACTACCAGTGGACAACTATACAGCCACTCCCAAAGATAATCTGGGTCTAAATATAGAAAAAATGCAGGAAAAAAGTTCACGATACATAAAGTGAAAAAAATTTCAGGGTAAGTGGATAGCATCGTCACATTTCTGTCCAAAACAAAACAGAAATGTACCCCATATATAGAGATACTAGTTACACACACGCAAAAAGGGTTGGAAAACAATTTTCCTTGGTTGGGAGAATTACGAGTGATTTTTATCTGCTTTCTTTCTCCTTATCTTTCCCTTTTTTTCAATGGGCAAGTCTTCCCATTATAGAAGGAGAAAGCTATTCTTGTTTTGGAGGACAAACGGTGACCCACCTGTCACCTGCCCCTCACACCATTTCACTTCTTGTTTTGACTTCTCGGGAGGATGGCAGGATCCACCTCGGAGAGCACTGGCCTCTGCTTGAGCAGCGTGGGATCACCTTCACTCTGCCAAACACTCAGCCTCCTTTCAAGGCAGCAGCTATAACACCAGGGCTAGGACCTGGTAGGTGCTCAAATAAAGGTTTGCTGAATTGAGTCATCCTTTTCTTGTCCTGACTGGGCCAGACTTGTGCTGACATGTCCTCCAGGTTCTACCATTACTTTTACCCAGTGGTTCTCAACTGGGGGGCCCAGCTCATCCTCCAGGGGCAATGGGCAATATCTGGATACGTGTTTGGTCATCCCAATGTTGCGGGGAGAGGGTGGTGAGTGCTACTGACATCTGGTCGGTGGGGGCCGGGGATGCTGCTAATCATCCTACAACGCACAGGACCACCCCGACACCAAGAATTATTCAGCTTAAAATGTCACTAGCACTGAGACTGAGAAACCCTGCTCACCGTTTTCCTTTCTTAAAGCTTGTTAAATAATTTCCAAATTCTTCCTAAAGTATTATCTACTGTAAATGTATCACCATAGCATCTCTAGGAGACAGGGCACATACAACGAATTGCTCAAGCCTGAAGAGAAACTGGAGCCTTATCGATGACTTCAGATGGTCAATCAGGGAAGACTCCAGTGCTCTGCTCTGCCTCCGCAGGGCTCTCTGGATAATACTAAACACTTCATTTGCAGCGAGCAGAGGCAAAGGATCTGGGCAACTTCTCTGATCAGTTTTCAGTCCACCCATTAAAAAATACAAGATAGAAGCCTTTCTTTTCCAGCAACGACTGTTATATTTATCATTTTCCACACTATTTTATGAAGGTTGCGTTTTGCAGCTAATGGATTTTTATAAAATTAAGTGCCGGTGTTCAAGAACGCCTCCCTAAAACGGAGGTAACTTTCGTTCACATTATATTGAACTGAAGAAGGCATTTCTCAGAAGAAATAGAATAATAAGGAGTGTCACCTGAAGGCATTACCAACCCCACGACCAGGGAATAAAATGAAAGGTTTCTAACAAGAATGGAAACACATTACTTGGAACCCTAACTGGTCTTGACTATTTCTCCTCCAGCACAAAGCACTTTAATGTTCACTGTAATTTCTCTTGATAGAAAAATGGTTTTTCTCAAACCAGAGACCACTAACATCATATTAAACATCAGAATTTTTATTAGTAAAAGGCATTTAGGGTCTCAAATTTTTCTAAAAGCTACTAGGCAGCTTTAAAAAAAATCTTTAAACCTATCATCAGTTCCATTAATAATAGACTTTAAAAGATCTCATAATTTAAAAATTCGAAGACCATTTTTTTCATGCAACATGATCCCCTGAAACACCTTTAATACAGATCCATAGTTTATTAGGCAAATATAGAGCCCTTCAAACGGCTTAAAGAGACAGTCTCTCTCTGGAGAACAATTTCCTTTCTAATCATCTGTATCATATAGGTTTGAGTAAGTGTAGGGGATAG
>NW_006769620.1:3036459-3037149 GCF_000442215.2 Lipotes vexillifer | reverse complement strand
GGGAATAGAGAAAACCATTTACAGAAAAATACGGTTATAAGAGACGGGAATATCCTGCCACCTGACATAATTCAAACCACCTGTTTAATAGCATTAATCATTTTTTTAAAAAATTTATTATTTATTTATTAAAAAACTTTTTTTTTTGGCTGTGTTGGGTCTTCATTGCTGTGTGCGGGCTTTCCCTAGTTGCAGCGAGTGGGGCCTACTCTTCATCGCGGTGCGTGGGCTTCTCTTGTTGCGGAGCACAGGCTCTAGAGCGCAGGCTCAGTAGTCGTGGCACATGGGCTTAGTTGCTCCCTGGCACGTGGGATCTTCCCGGACCAGGGATCGAACCCGGGATCGAACCCATGTCCCCTACAACGGCAGGCGGATTCTTAACCGCTGCGCTCACAGGGAAGTCCTAGCATTAAACATTTTCTTTCAAAAAAATCAAAGAAAGTCATTTTATATTTTCCAAAGACGTTCACTTTGGATGAGGCAAGTGGCCTTCAAAGATACATAAGCACTTACTTTTGGAACTGGTGAATGAAACCAAGACCTTTAGCTTCTGCAACTGCCTGTTCTCTTGCGGCAGTAGAAAATGTTCTCTGAATATGAACACCATACAATGATATTTAATGGCCTTAGAAAAGAATCTACCTAAGCAGGGAACTGAAAATAGCTTAACTTTGGAATTTCAGGGCCCAA
>NW_006769620.1:2993029-3036449 GCF_000442215.2 Lipotes vexillifer | reverse complement strand
CAGCAGGAAGCAATGTGAAGAAGCGTGGGTCTCTTAGAAGCTGCTGGAAATGAGGTTAGCAAGAAAACGAAACAAGCTCACAGCTGTCTCGAGGTGTGAAAACTCACTGCTCAAGTACTGCCAGTAGAATCGTGATGTCAAACACAGATATTCAGTCACCCACCACCTCATCTGAGTTTCCAGACAAACTCAATCAAATACTCTCATTTGTTTTCGACCTATTCTTTAATAATACAGTCTTTACTGGAACAGAAGAAAATCAAGACAGAACCTTAACCCACAAACTAAGAACACACTTCTTTCTTTCCGCTGATAACCCAACACAGAAGTCCCTTCAATTCTCAGGGAGATTATTTTCTGTGAATGTTTCTGTTCTAAGACATTTTCACCCCAGTAAAGAATCAGAGTAGAGATCACAAGCCGGAAGCGCCTGTGCGGCATAGGAAGATTAACACAAAAGGGCTTAGTGGAGACTAGGGTGACTTGGAGAGTCATTTCTTTCTCAACACTTCCTGGAAAGAAGTGCTAATGCTCAACTCAATGGCCTGCACACAAATCCCTGAAGAGTAAGATTTTAAACTTTAAAATTAAAATTTCCTAATTTTTAAGTGTTAGCAATTTTTAAGTATTAGTGACTAATTCGAAAGTTAAACAATCCTTTGCTGGCTGAACAAATCCTGCCTGTGTGCTTGATTTCATCTGTTAATTTACAACCTCAGAAAGAACGAAAGAAAGAAAGAAAGAAAGAAAGAAAGAAGAAATGGCTAACGGAAGACGAGATCGGGTGCATTCAGGGTGTTATGGCCATAGACAAGAAATGGCTAACCAAAGAGATGTTATCAGGGTCCCATCCCTTAAGTTCTTGGTGAATTCTTAGGTCTTCCCTAGCCATAAAGAACCTTTTCTAAAAGCATCACCACATCTAAAGTTCCTGACTTCACTTTTTAGGGTTTTTAAGCTTCAAAACCTTGTTAGACATAGAGAAGATCTCCAGAGAAGAAACTTCCTGTGTCAGAGGAAGGGTACAGTGGTCTCACACTTAACATTCTGATAAACCTGTGTCGCAAAGACGCACAGGGAAGATCATGACAATATCCAGCTTACAGGAGGGGCTTCTACACCAACAAGAGGCTCGTGGAAGAGAAAATTCCAAGTACCAAGAAATGCAAAGCAGAAGCTGTATATCACTGAGAGAAATGCAGTGAAAGGAAAGAAACCAAGTTCATCTCACCAAGTTAATAATAGGTACAGCCTGTGGGCAGTGCCAAAATATTTCAGGAAATGTCCATGTCTTTCTTTGTAAAGCCAGGCCAAACTTTTGAACACAGCATTAGATCACTGGGAAGAATAAGGTAAATCCTTATTTCCTTTCTCTCCTTTACAAAGAATCTTAACATTAAGATTGATGGCCAATGTAGAACGCCCCTTCCCTCTCCAAAAATGAAGTTTCATTATCTAATGTTTCCAGACGTTTCTAGACAATCTTTGGGTAACAGTTAAAAATGGCGATACAGAATGAATTAGCCATGGCCCACCCAAGGCTCAGTTTCATTTCTCTTTCTGGTGTCCCACTGGGACCCCAGACATCTTCATCCCATGCAGCCCCACTTCTCTGAATCAGCAAAGTCAACTCTCCCTTCTGAACCGGAATGAGGAAGGACGGGTAAGACAAAGGTAAAAGCCAACGCCACAACTGCCCTCCTGTCAAGAACGGTACCTGTTCAGGCTTCAGCCCCGGCGGGACCCAGGCGTACTCCTCCAAGGCACAGCCTGAGTCGTCATCCGAGGTCGAGTTCCTCTGGAAGTCAAACATGAGTTTGCTGACAGTCTTCTCCATCGCCAGGGGCATCACCGTCACCATGTGCTCCTCCTGAGGGCACTTGCAGTGCAGGCAGATCTTCCTGCAAGCGGCAAAGACGGGAGGTGAGAAGGAAGGCAAAAGAAACCATGTTTTTCACTTGGCCGGCCACTCACCAGCCCTTGGATCCCAAACCACAAACACATTCCTTGGCAACCGGC
Source organism: Lipotes vexillifer (assembly GCF_000442215.2). NCBI lineage: Eukaryota > Metazoa > Chordata > Mammalia > Artiodactyla > Lipotidae > Lipotes > Lipotes vexillifer. The sequence goes on along the minus strand of NW_006769620.1, from coordinate 3,034,430 downwards.
TTCTGGCATCTGAAGGAGAGCTCCACAGCATGCCTGTCTTTGTAGAAGGCGTGGCACTGCGTACCTGGAAATGTCCTGAGCCATCAGAGGCCACCAGGTAAGCACGCTAAGGGTATTTCAACATGGACAGCAACCTTTTCTTCTATATCAGTATCCCAAGAGGAATGTCAAAATACCTTTTATTTTACTAGGTAGAACACTAGATGTGGACCTTGACCACAATTTCCTTGACTGGAAGCGTAATTAAATATACACAATACATATGCAGACCAGAAATATTACCAGTAGGTTTAACAAACAGTGACAACATTCCGTTTTTATAAAAGGTTTCTAGACCTCAGGAAAAGGAAGTGGTTATAAAAATAACTGCAGGTGAGATTTTCTCTAAGAAGAGCAAAAATATTTTTGCCCATTAAACAAAGCTGACCCTAAGATCTCATGGGAAAGACATTTCCACCTCCACTAAAGATACTTGTAGGTTTGAAATTCTAATTAGAAACCCCAAATTACCCCACATTGGTAGCTTTTTTTGTTAATATACAAGAGGATCATGCATGTGAATTATGTCAAAAGATAGCAGCCAAAGATACAATCCTCTCCCCCAAATAAAACATTTCTCTTTTAAGATTACCATCTGTTCCCTTTTCCATGGCTACAAAAATGATGAAGCAATAAAAACGCTGATGTCGGCAACACAAGAGCACTTCTAGCTTCTACCAGTAAAATAAAAAGAAAGGAAAAAAATAAAGGAGGAAATAATTTTAAGAAGATAAGCTGTTGTACCTGTACTCTGACCTTCAGAATTAGTTTCAGTAGCACCTTATAAAACTGATGAAACAGCCCAGAATTCTAATCCCCATATGCCTGAAGTTTTTGACAACAGCTTTGTGAAGATATAATCCACACACCACAAAATTCACCATTTAAAAGCCTACAGTTCACTGGTTTTTAGTATATTCTCAGAGATGTGAAAGCATCACCACTAATTTTAGAACATTTTCTTCACCCTCAAATGAAACTCCATGTGCTTCCCACCTTCCCCTCCCCCCAGGCCCTGACAACCACCAATCGATTTCCTGCCTCTAAGGTTTTACCTGTACTGGAAATTTCATATAAATGGAATCTTACTATATGCAGTCTTTTGAAACTGGCTTCTTTCACACAGCGTGATGTTTTCAAGATAACTCCATGTTGAAGCATGTGCCAATCTTTCATTTCCTTTTATTGCATTATAATACTCCATATACTAAATTTTGTTTATCCATTTATCAACTGGGAGACATTTGGATTGTTTCCACTTTTTAGTCTTTTTGAATAATGGTTCCTTATTTATGTACGCGGTTTTTTGTATGGATATATGTTTTCAATTCTCTTGGGTATTTACCTAGGAATGGAATTGCTGGGTCATACAGTAACTTTACGTTTAACATTTTGAGGAACTATCAAACTGCTTTCCAAAATACCTGCTCTTTTTTACATTCCCACCTGTCAATGAACGGAGTGCTCCATTTTCTCCACATTCTTGCTGCACTTGACACTGTCTTTCTCTTTGATTGCTGCCTAGTGGGTGTGAAGTGGTATCTTACAATGGTTTTGATTTGTACTTCCTTAGTGACTAGTGATGTTAAGCATCTTTTTACGTGCTTATTATATATCTTCTTTGCAGAAACGGCTATTCAAATCTTTAGTTCATTTAAAACTGTCTTTTTATTGTTGAACTGAAAGCATTCCTTAGATACTTTCTGGATACAAGTCCTTATCAGATATATGCTTTGTAAAAATTTTCTCTCATTTGGTGGGTTGCCTTCCCTTTCTTGATGACGTCCTTTGAAACACCTAAGCTTTTGGTTTCGAGGAAGTCCAATTTTTTTTGTTGTTCCTTATGCTTTGGGTATCAATATTTGAGAAACCGGTGCTTGACCCAAGGTCATTAAGATTTACTCTTGTATTTTCATCTAAGAGTTTTATGGTTTTAGCTCTTATACTTGAGTCTATGACCCATCCTGAGTTGCGTTTTGTATATGGCAAGAAGTAGGAGTCCAACTTCATCCTCCTGTGCCTATCTAACTGTCCCAGCACCATTCAACTGCATTGACCTTTGTCAAAAATCAACTGATCATAAATGTAAGGGTTTATTCTGGGCTCTCAATTCTATTCCATTGATCTATATGTGTACCCTTATGCTAGTACCATACTGTCTTGATTACTGTAGTTTTTTTGTAGTAAGTTCTGAGACTGTGAAGTGTGAGCCCTCCAACTCTGTGTTTTTTTTTTTTTTAATTCAAACAGAAAGTCACAAAAATTATAATCATCCTCATCAGTTCACTCAGTCTCTGTTCCTCTTTTAAAAAATTATTTTGGCTCTTTTGGGCCCCTGACATCTGAATTGTCAATATAAATTTTAGGGTTGGCTTGCCAATTTCTGCAAAAAATCAAGCTGAGATTTTGACAGGGATGGCACTGAATCTTTAATTCAGAGAGCATTGCTATTGTAACAATATTAAGTCTTCCAATCCATGAACAAAGAACGTCTTTCCATTTATTTCAGTTTACTCGAATTTCTTTTAATGATATTTTGGTTTTCAGGTACAAGTTCTGCACTTCTTTTGTTAAGTTCATTCCCAAGTATTTTATTCTTTTTGCCATTATTGTAAATGGGATTGTTTGCATAATTACATTTTCAGATTGTAGCGTAGAGAAACACAAATGATTTCTGTACCTTGATCTTACAATTTTGCTGAGCTGGTTTATTAGTTCAAATAGTGTGTGTGTGTGTGTGTGTGTGTATTCCTCAGGATTTCCTATATAAAAGATCACATCATCTGTGAATACAGACCGTTGCACTCCTTCCTTTCCAATCTAACGCTGATTTTTTCTTTATCTTGCCTTATTGCCCTGGCTAGGTCCTCCAGTGAACAGAAGTGGCAAGTGTGGAGCTCTTTGTCTTGTTCCTGACCTTAAGGGAAAGTATCCAATCCTTCACCATCAGGTATTTACATAATTGTGTGTTTTTTGGTAACTTTCCTTTTTTAAGTTGAAGAAACTTCCTTCTATGTTAGTCACTGAGCGTTTTTATCAACAAAGGGTGTTGGATTTTGCCGGATGCTTTTTTTGCATCTATTGAGATGATCAGTCGGTTTTTGTCCCTATTCTTTTAATGTGTTAGCCTGAATTTTGACACCAAAATGCATTTAAAGAAACAAAATCAGTTTTGTCCAGCCAAGTGAGGCTTGTCAGATTCTCCCACTTCCTGCCTTTCATCCGACTGAAGATATACCCAGACAGAATATGCACACTTGGATCTGGTTTGCATCTCCAACCTCAGAGAAGTTTCATCCAAACCCTGGCTATTGCTTTTAAAAATAGTCTGAGCTCATTTTAACAGTAACTCTTTAATTAATTAGCTACTGTAAAGAAGTCAGGGGTCTTGGGAAGCAGTCAGGGTTTTGGTTGTTTTTTTCCCTCCAAAACTTTTTATGCCGGTTTATGACTTAAGGGAAGAAAAAAGTTTCAGTGTGTTTAAGCAAGTTCAGGAAGCTCTTTGGTGACTAATGGTTTTTTACTGGAAAGTCATACTTTTAGAACAAAACGTAGAGATCTTTTTTCTAAACGCAGTCTCCAGAATATTCATCAATGAAACTCATTTATTCAGCAAGGCAGGGAACAGCACACTTTTTAACGCTGGACGGACATAATCTAATGAACTTCGAAGCTCCAGAAGAAGGAGCAAAGACAAGACGAAAGGAAAACACAGAATTAAAGAACCAGATCCGTAATGAGTCTCACTGAGTAGAAGCCTGAACAGAAGGGAGAAAGGGGCGAGGGCGAGGGCCCTCTTTAGTCATTCAGCAAATAACCACCAAGTACCTACCATCTGCCAGGCACTGCTCTAGGCACTACTGATACCCAGCCAAAACAAATAAAGATCCCTCCCCTCATAGAACCTATATTCTCAGAGGGGAAGAAACAAATAAGCAACGAACGTAACAAATCATTCGATCATATACGATAGCACATTAAAAATGCTAAGTGCGACACAGAACAAGAATGGTGAAGCCGGATAAGGGCAAGCAGGATTAGCGTGGAGGCACCGGAGCAGGACGCGCAGCACCTGACTTGCTTACACCTGACACGCACGAGCCCAGATTCGCACACCAGTCGTCCGAGAAAGGAAATATCACTCCCACTTTCCAGAGAACAAAGGCTCAGAGAGTTTAAGCAACATGTTGAAAGTACACCTGAAATAGCCAGCAGAACAGAGATTCAAAGTAGGATCAATCTGACCCCCGAGCCCTAATAACAACCTACAGAGGGCACACCTGACTCCAACCAGAGAACAGCCTCTCACTCCTGAACAACAAACACATTCAGAAAAATCAAAACCAAAGAGGAAACAAGAAAGAGGAAAAAGAAAAAAAAGGTAAATCAAAACCACAAGGACCGTATGTATTTTCCCCGGCTAGCTGCCTGCCTTCCATTCCTCATTTATAATTAACAGGCACTTCTGTGGCAAGGCATTATTATTTGCGGAGAATTTTTAACCCTTTGAGTGCTTCCATGACAGCCTTTGGAGGGACTAATTTAACAACTTCTGTTTACAAATGAGGAACGCAAGGCCCAGATGCTCAGAAAGGTTCGGAGGGGTCAGAGGTAGAGCCGAGAGCATTTCTCCCGGTCCTCACGTCTTTCTCTCCCTCTTGGCAAAATGCACACAGCAACACCCAACAGCTCTCTGTTTCGACACACTGATTAAAGCTTCTCAGGAGTGCGTGGGGAAATATATGATTTGGCTTTTTTTTTTTTTTAAAGAGACATTTATGAAAATAGAACCTGCTAGTAAAGCAGGATTTCATTAAAAAACCCAGTAATACAAAGCTTGCATTGGTTTCATTCTGTCAGAGGTGACATTCTACCTGTACATAATTGGGTTTGTGAATGACAGGTTTCCAAGGAATAAGGCATGATTCAGAGAGCAGAGATCCTGCATCCTCCGTCTCCCTTCCCTCTACCCAGCAACAACCCTTGCCACCCCCCACTCGAAAGCTGAAGCTGTAAATTCATTCGCTTCCGTGTTCAGAAGCCACCAGTGGCTCTTCCATGAAATACACAACGCCGGTAGGTATTGAAGGCTCTCTTTTGAACCCGTCTCAAAGCACTCTGGTCATCTGCACCAGTGACCACAGCATTTGCAAAATGACTATCAATTTATAGCAATTAACTCACCTACCGTGATTCCGAAGGATTCCTTATAAATAGATTGGGGGGCGGTGTGTCTCTAGGGGGGGTGTCTCATCTTTGAGATGTTGACAGGTTATTTATAACACTGAATCCTGAACCACAATGTCTTGTTTTGTGTGAGAAGCGATAGGATGAAGGAAAGAAAGGAGTCTTCCGTTGTCACACGATGCCGACAAGTTCAAGTCAAAAACTGCAGGATTCTAGATTTGGATGGGATTGGAAACACATCATTAAGTCCTCCCCCTCCACGCTTTCCTTCTTTCTCTCTTTCACCCCTTTTCTCCTCCTCCTTTTTCTTCTTTTTTTAATGAGAGGAAAATATTGTTTGCAAAAGAACTCCCATGTGGAAACTCAATATATAAAACAGAGCTGCCCAAGTTGATGTGACAGAAGGAGGCCGGGAGCCCAACTTCTCTCGAGCTCAACCTTCTCCCAATATCCAGGCATTTTCATGGCCCTAACCTCCCAAGGGTTCGAAAGACACAAGTCTGGAAACCAGCATACTTCCCAGGACAGTTCAAGGTTACTTCTAGTATCATCAAAACATGAAGTAGGTGCCCAATAATTTGACAGATGGTAGAAAGACAAAAAGAAAAACAGAGGCTATCGATGGCTTTGAAGAGACAGGTAATTCCTAATCATCAAACTCTGCAGATGATGATGATTCTAGTCGTAGGAAATTGTATATCCGGTTTCTAAGACATTACATGGAGATGACTGGGGAGCAGTGATGTGCCCCAATGACTTTGATTTGATAGGACTGAGACAGGGCCCCGGAAGTGCACGTCCACCAGCATTCCAGGTGATTCTGACATGCACTTGAAGGACATTTTTCTATAGCTAGCCTCCCAGTTAGAAGGAGAGCACCTGAGTCAGAGTATAGTCTGAAAACTGGCGTGTTCTACCAACATTACCGGATGGTCTCTGGACAATGGACATTTTAAAAAGTGTTCCAGGGGATCTATGCCAACCCGTCCTGACTACCATGTATTAAACTCTTATATCACCAAGCCCACCTGTCACTCAGCTAGGTACCTCTGGGGCGTGTGTGTGAAGAGATGCTGGTGAGCAGCAGGACCACACCAGCCACCAGAACAGTGTCTCTCACTGCCAGCCTGCTTTTTGGTCCTGCCTTTTACCTCCCCTGGGGTATGGGCTTCTGCGTCCCAAGTCCATGGTCAGATCAGGTTCAGGCCACTTTTATGCACAGGGTCAAAGGAAAGACTGCTTGAAGAGTGGCTCAGTCCCAACACAAGTCAAGTGATAGATGACGAATGCAAAGTTCTGGGCTCAATATGGCAACGCCTCAGGCAGCTGAGAGCAGGTGTGGGAAAAGACATTTTTGTTAAAGACAGTGGGCTAAAAGAACCCAAAAGCCTCCACAGCTTTTTGCCAAATAATAAATGCGTCCTAGGTGTTTAAATTGTTCCATGACTCGAGTTCACTAAAGGCAAAAGAATAACTCCTTTTATTCTTAATAAGAGGAAGCCTTTTTCTCCTATGGTAATTTAAAGCTACCACCTCCTTACCCTAAAAAGAAGAACAATATACAATGTAGGTAGAAAAGAATCAGGAATTACAGATAAGCAAGAAGAAGAAAAATAATTCAAACACTCACAATCCCAGATATAATCACTGTTAAACAGAAACAGCTGCTGGTCCCCTTTTCCCTCATGTTAAGAAACCAGAGACCAGATTTCATTCTATGTGCACGCCATCAGCGAGGACCAAGGGACAAGACTCTGGCCTGAAATAAAAAGACATGAGCCAGAGCTACCCACACATGTACACACAACACTCTCGGCAAGGAGATGTGCATTCTTCAATGCAGATAAGTGGGTTGGTTCTGATCTGGTGCCCTGTAGCAGGATCAGAGAATTTATTTACGTAGCGCGGAAGCCGCCAAAAACGTTGGAATTGCAATATACACTTACGGGTATCACAGAGTTAAGTTAGGTTCCTCAGATAAAAAACATGTGAAAGCCAGATTTCTACAGCTATCAACTTTCAATTTTCTGTGCAAGTAGGGAGAGATGGGGCATGGATAATTTAAAACCACTAAGCCCTGGCTTTGAACTGTGTCTTTGTACATCGGTCACAGACTCTCAGAGGTGTGATAACTTATGTCACTGCCAACCACCTAAAGGATCTGTCCTCGGCAGGCCAGACTTACGAGGGGCTGGGCAAGAGCCAGGCTTCCCCAGTCTGCTCTGCTGCCCAATTTCCTCAAATTTCCAATGAGGACTTATTGGAAACGTATCACACACATGCAGAGCACCAGCCTAAAATGAGCCAAAAATTATTCTCAGTTTACTGCACTCTGGAACACCTTTCCCACTTTACCTGTTTTGTTTTTTGTTTTTGTTTTTGTTTTTGTTTTTTTTTTTACTAAAAAACAGGTAAATACGTGTTCTGAGTAAAGAGAGATTGTACTGGGCTGCAGGCTCAGTACAGTGGGTATTCTTAGCCAAGAAAGGCATCACCGTGCTGAGTAAGTGAGCCGGTAAGAATTGGAAGCGGGGTCCCCTTGCTTTAAGACATCGCTGAGATACTCCCGTGAGGAATAGGTCAGAATTGTCAAAACTGAACTATCACAGAGAACACTACCTGTTCCCCTCCAAAATCGCATGCGTCACATGATCACACGACCCACGCACAGGGCTTCAGCTCCTACCTTCCACGTGAGATGACGATGCTGCGAGAGGCGGAAGTCTGTCCGCAGAGGATCAAGGGCTCCACACCACAGGTCTGAGCCCCAGGGCCCTGACTCCAGTGCGTACTTTGCTACTGGAGGATGGCCGGTAAGGCTGAACACGGCGGCTGTATTTCTAATATTGATATTATTTCTTACATTTACAGAAGGTTTATAATAGTCATTTTGTTTCACAGTTTACCTCCTTTACTCATTCTCAGCAGCCCTATAAAGTTGGCATTTCACGCGGATGAGCTATGTGTTCTACAAACTCATAAGCAACTCGACTGCAGTTATACAGACTAGAAGCTACGCCGTCTGACTCCAAGACCAATGTTCTTCCCACCACCTTGTTTTAAGGAGAGTGGCCAAATCTTCCTTCTTTTCTTCTGTGCATCTTTCCATCCTTCCCTGCATCTGTCCAACCATCCTTCCATCCATATCCAACCAACCACCCAGGCAGACAACAGTGATTGAGCACGTACTGTGTACTAGGCACTGTATGAAGAGGCTGGGCATACAGCAGCGATTCAGACAGTATCTCTAACCTCATGGGGCTTCAAGTCAAGTGAGGAAGACAGACAACAGTCAGGTAAACACATAGATAAACTTGCCATTTACAGGTCGTGGTAAGTGTCATGATGGAAACAAGCAAGGAGATAAGAGAGGGGGGCCGAGGATGGAACAGGAAAGGCCTCCCCACCGAAGTGACATGTGAGTTGTGACTAGAAGACGAAGTAGGAAGCAGCTCTGAGAAAGACCAGGGAGAGAGTTTTCCAGGCAGAGGGAAAGCAAACAGAGGCTCTGAGGTGGGGAGGAGTGTGACCTCCCCTCCCCCATCACTGTCGTCCTGGATGACAGTGACCAAACTGGCGGAGCCACTGCCTGTCCCAAAGCCCAAGCAGCGATGTGAGATTCAGGGGACGGTGCCATTCTAATGGGTGTAGGAAAGCTCTTCCTTTCTCCTTAACCCCCTTCCCCTTGGAATTCCTATATTCCTCTGTCTTGATACCCAGACGTTGGCATATCCTGTTATTTGCAGTCTCACTGGCTCCTTTACCCCCTCCCTCCAGCCACAATACTGTGTTTTTCCCCTTTTTTGGCAAACACTCCGTCTGAATGAGGGACCCAGGCATGAACCTTCACACTTGCCATGTCTGGAAGCAAGATTTCTATCTCCGTGAGAAAGGAAAAACGGTTTCCTAAAAAACACAGAAGCTCAAGGGCGGAGACTGTGACAGGGCCAGCTGGGTACGAGGTTGGTGCGAGCAACAGAGCCAAAACCCGCTGCCGGGCCCATCCAACTCCCTGCCCTCCGCCCGGGCTCCAGGGGCTCTGGCCATCTGCACCAAGAGGAGGTTCCTCTCTCCCAGGCACTGCCAAAGTTGCTACAGGATCATCTTCAGTGGCAGTGGTTTCCTCTCTTAATATGTCGATTCATATTTCCATGAAGAAACATACACAGTGCCCTACTTCAGACTAATTTATCTTGGAATATTTAGCAGTGGAAACACATTTCCTTTAAAAAAAAAAAAAAAAAAAAATCCTGTTGGATGACTTTTCATATTCTGAGTATCTCTTACCAGACTCTGATTTCCAGGTCTGATGTCTCAGCAATTGAGGAATGATGTCTTGGATTGGGTTTCCCCAGAATCAGATCCTTGGAAGGCATCTGAACATAAAGAAGTTTGGGAGGTGATCCCAAAAAGGCCTGACAGGGAATCGGAGAAGGGAAGCAGGGCAGGGAAGGACACAGGGAGAGGTAACGACCAGCTGAAGCTCTGGGCAACTGAGACTCCTTTCAGTTGAGGAGCTTCGGGAGATGGTACAGAACACTCCTCAGAGATGTCCCACTGGAGAATCAAGGAGGCAGGAGTACTTACCCCCCAATTCCCAACAGTCACTGGGTGAAGACCACACCTGGGCCCCTGTGGCCCACCCCACATACGAGATAGGCAGGCTAGAGCAGAGAGTTACGGCTGCTACCGAACGAGGAACCATGGGTCAGGGTACCCTGGAAAGGTGAGGGCCAAGGGGGAAGAGGGCGCTACTGCAAGTGTTCGAAGGCAGCTTCATTTATTAAACAATAATTCACTGAACATCTACTATGTACTATGCATTCTGGTGACGGTTGTGAGGGATTAAAACAAAACAGTAAGGAGCCCCTATCTGACTGGGACACAAAGATCTAGGCCACAAGGAGCTAGAGCATAAATCTCAAAGTCAAGAGTACTTGTGGGGTTAGTTAAAAGAGTGTCCTTGTTCCTAGGAGATAGATGCTGAAATACATACAGATAAAGGATTATGTTTGTCATTTATTTTCAAAGGGTTGACCAAAATAATAATCTATGTGTATGCATCGCGGGCACACGCAAAAAAGAGAGGGAGGAAGGGAACAAGCAGCACAAAAGTGCCAAATGTCAGCCACAGACATTTCTAGAAGGGTGTCTGGAAGTTCATTATGCTATTCTTGTAAACTGTATATAACACTGCAAGTTTTCAAAATAACTTTTGAAACAAAGAAACAAAGTGAACAGTCCTGTGACTTTGTTGTTAGGTCAGTTATTAATAGAAAACCTACCATGGGCTGGGCACTGCATACAACTTGCTAAGTAGGAGGTTGCTAGGTAAAAAGAGAAGGAAGGAGTATCCCTGACAGTTGAATAAAGGCACGAGGTGAGACAGAACAAGGTGTCATCAAGACATTGAGAGGAGTCTAAGACGGTGACAGGCTAGCAGCTGGAGGACTACACATGCAACCCAGGTGAAGGAGTTTCCACTTTGTTGTAAACATGTTCACAGGCTAGTGAGGAATCTGCCTACCAAACACGCAGCTAGCTAATTGAGCATCGTAATGAGTGTAAGGAGTGAGACCTCAAAGAACTTGGCTGCTGATGGTGTCTCCATGGTAACACTGCTACCTCCATCACTGCATCCGTAGGAAAGCCTGTGGGTACCTAGAGAAGCTCTGATTTCCTGAACTGCTGTCAGACCAACCGCCTCCCTAAGAAGAAACCAAGGTAGATGGAATGGTTATGCCTGGATCAAATCCTCCATTTCTCTTTGTCCGTATGTTAACCGTGATTTTATGGCGTGTATGCTTTTGCTTCATTGGACGTTGAGCAGATCATGTTCCAAGAGCTTCTCCTTTCCAGATGAGTCCTTCAGAGGAATAGTTTCTGAGGAAATGACTGCACACTGAATTCTAACACTCCCCACCTCCCAACTTCAAGAACTGGAAGACTCCACAAAATATCTCTTTGTTTGCCTTTCTCTTCCATGCCACCTGCCGTGTGTAAGAAGTTGGCTAAGCCCGTGTAGACCAAATCTGAAGCATTAAATATCCCCTATGCACTTAAAAACAGTAATATAGTGCAGTGGATTGAGATATTAGATCTTGGAGGCACAGTGCCTTGGGTTCAAATCCTAACTGCCACTTCACTGAGTTGCTGTTAGGATTAAATAACTGAATATCTACAGCATGCTGAGTGTAGTGAAATCTGACTCTGTGCCAGCTTGCTAGGCCCTATGCTCTGGGTAGGGACAAAAAGTAAAACAAGTCAATAAAAATAGTCATGGTTCTGGTTCTCTAGAAGTCACTCTAACCCCTACTAATATATTCTAGTTGGGATGGAAACAGATCAATGGAAAACAGATGGGTGGCAAACAGGTCATTTCTACAAGTCTTTATGAAATACCTAGTATATACTTTAAGGGGTGCTGGACTGAGAAAGGTAATTTGATTATTATCTTTACCAAAGGATTACTTACCCTTTACCATCCTTTTAATATTTCAAGGTCACAGAAACGACCTTGGTTTCTTACCGAGATACAATAAGGCAGACAGGTTTGGACATTAAATTAATGACCCTGGGACTGAGCGAGTACTTCAGAGCTGCCCACGCACTTTCAATTCAGTTCTGAATTGCCAAAAATCTCTACAAAGTTAGTCAGAGGAACAAGGGTTACTATCGCCATTTTATAGAAGGAGAAGGGGGAGCTCAAAGAAGCCAAGTGCTGTGGTTGCTACTATTAAATGTGGTGTGTCTGGAACGCCACATCTACTTTTTCTCACCCTGAACCAGGAAGAGTAAAGTCAGTTTGGTTCTACTTCTAGGATACGCTTTTTCCAACTTTCCTTTCGAAGGAGACATTTTCGGAGTGTACACCGGGTTCTGTGCTAAACACTTTCCCCGCATTCCTTATTTAATCCTCATAGCACAGTTAAGAGATGGAAATTATTAATATCACCCTCATTTTACAGATGGGAAAACCAAGGCTCAAAGTGTTTCTGAAACGTACTCAAGCTCCCACAGCTGGGAAAGGATGAAAATGGAAACGCAGACCTAGATCTGCTAGATTCCAGAGCCCTTCACCAAACACCTGAATGCCTTCCTGGGGCCCCGTCAGACTGACTGCATTGGTCCCTTAATCCATGTAAAACAAGTTGTGCTTTTCTCCCTGTTCACACAGAGGCCCCCAAATCACTGGCAAGTCATAGGAAATTCTTAAGTGGCTGCTTATTAATAACATTTTCAGTTTATATTAGGCTGCCTTTCATCCAGGGGAACTCAGCCAGCTCCATACACAGAGAACCACTGAAATCCAGCCATTTCTGGTGTGGATGTGGGCCAGCTGGCGAGAGCATCCCTCAGGGGCTCGGCTTGTGGGGATTCTGGCAATGGTCACTCCCTTCAAAACTTGACAGGGCCCTTTAATACCCGTGCTGAAGGGCTGGAGGTAGAGACTTCCCAGAAATCCATGATCCTCAGTGAATGAGGCCAAGGCTCAAGATGACCCCAGCGGACTTGGGAAACAAGAGTGTCAAGAAACTGGGTGTTTACCAAATACCGAGGCTGGAAGTAAGGCCCCGCAATTGATATTGAGTTAGACACAACAGCAAGAGATGTTATTTTCAGGAGAGACCTGGCTTCAGTCAAGTCCAGGGAAAAACACAAAACCCATTTCTCAAGGTTTCCCAGAGGGGGGTACAGTCAAAAAAGGCAAAATGCTGATTTCCCTTCTTCAAGCCCGATCCATGGAAAGGTTTTTGTGGTTTTGTACTCAGCCATGACTAGTCTCTTCACGCTGCAGCAGTGAGAGGATGCAGGGAAGTACAGAGAAAGAAAATAACGTTTCCTGGTTTCATGTTTTATTGGAAAGAAGCCCTGGATGAAGTGAATTCACATGGTCTACAGGAGTGAGACACTGAAAACATTTAAGAGTTTGTTATATTCAGATTTGACAAGGTGATGGTTGAAGGATCTATGTCCCCTAGACGCACCTCCTACCCCCAAATCTGGGGATGCAGCAATGCCTATGTGCTTTTGGCTGAGCTGAACAACAGCCCAGACTGTGGACTCCCTTGGGGCATGGGATGAGTGACCTCTACTCACCATTTCCACCTTTACCCTTCTAGCCCAATTCACCATCACCTCCTGCCTGGGCTATGGCAACAGCTTACTTGTCCTTCCCTGTATCCACTCATTCCTTTCTAGAACCTATTTTCTACTAATGGTTTTGTTTTTTAAAACAATGGCGATAACACTCAACTCCCCTGCTTAAAAAGCTCCACTGGCGGGCTTCCCTGGTGGCGTAGTGGTTGAGAATCTGCCTGCTAATGCAGGGAACACGGGTTCGAGCCCTGGTCTGGGAAGATCCCACATGCCACGGAGCAACTGGGCCCGTGAGCCACAACTACTGAGCCTGCGCGTCTGGAGCCTGTGCTCCGCAACAAGAGAGGCCGCGAGAGTGAGAGGCCCGCGCACCACGATGAAGAGTGGCCCCCGCTTGCCACAACTAGAGAAAGCCCAAAGTCAAAAAAAAAAAAAAAAAAAAAAAAAAAAAAAAAAAAAAAAAAAAAAAAAAGCTCCACTGGCTTCCCACTACAATTAGAATAAAGTACACACTCCCTAACGTTGGTCTCCGAGATACAATGTAATCTGGCCCTTCCTTTCCTGTCTCTCCAACTTCACTGTGTCCCATTCCCCACCTTCTCCACCACGTTTTGGCCCCAATGACCTTTTGTTTGTCCTTTGTGCTTGTGTGTGTGCCAAGGCCATCCCTCTCTTAGGATCTTTGCAGTGGCTGTTTTACTGCTTGGAGCATCCTACCCTGAGCTCTTTGAGCTGGTCTATTTTCATACTCAAAGGCACCTCCACCAAGAATCCTAAAAAAATTCCCCACTTGCCCTTCTCATTCACTCTCCATTCTATTATCCTTTAATTTTTTTTCTTAACATTTGTCACTGTCAGAGACTATTTTACCTGTTGCTGTATCTATTAAATGTTTTTCCCACGATAATATAACTTCCAAAAGCTCAAGGAGGTTACCTTGTAACTAGAACAATAAGCATTCAGTAGGTAGTTCTTTAAAATTTTCAATCTCTAATACCCAGCCCAGCATCTAGCTTGGCAGTTCTCAACTAGAGGCTGAACACTTCATGGGCACACAAAGAAGATAGAATCAATATGTAAAATTTTCACTTTTTAATATATATTTTATGGAATTACTAAAAACGTATACTGTTACAATGATGCCAAAATGTACAGTGTGAGTTAACCATATGATCAGTAGTACATCATCAAAACCACACCAAAGAAAGACTGTCTTCTTCCGGGATTAAACAAGACAAAGGAAAGTTAGGGCAGAGAAGAATATATTTCTGTTGAGAACAACCAAGAACTGTATACCGTAACTGCAGTGTAACTTAATTCCGCTAAGTGTACTGCAAAATGTCCAATATTTGAAAGAATGCCTTGAATACAGAAAGACTGAAAACCCCCAGTTTAACCTAAAGTAAATGTTCCAAAAAACTGTTGAAGTGTTAAGTGAATAACAAAAAGTATCTGAAACAAAGAAGTACTCTTGTGGCTTTGGCATCTGAGACTACAGCCCTCAATTTACCCATCTATAAAATGGAAGAGAACCAGGTAATTCTCCTTCCAGCTCCACAGAGCTTCATCTTATTTCCTGGGTACCTTCACAGAACAGTGATGTATTTCTGTTTCTACAGGGCCAAAGGATAGTTTCTTCCAGTCCCAAGTTAACCTTAGGAGAGTTTCCTGGATGAGTTTACAAAAATCTACCATCCAATCTAGCACTTCTTATTAACCTTTCAGGTGACTTTACACGTTTAAGAATCTGATGAAAGGCGGGATCCTCTCCCTTAAAACGCTGAACATACATACATTCATAGAAAATTCTGCATTTAATTTCAAAAAGTTCGTCAATCTTTGCTGGTCCTTTGGTGCTTGTGGATCCTGAGTTAAAAAATACCTGGTTTAGAGAACTGGCTAAGTGTAAAAGGTCTTCTCTGCTATTCCTCACAGGCCCAGAGACAGTGCCTTATATCTTGCAGATGCTCTATTTCTCACTCTTTGCACTGTTTTCTTTTAACAATTCAAAACGGCACACGATCTCATCACAACCACTGAGGATGCTGAATCTTAGAAACTCAATGATACAGGACTGAAAACAAGTTTTAATCATGGCAAGGGCAAACTGCACTGGTGTTTACGCAGCCCAACTGACAAGGTGAACGGAAGGCAGGTTCAAGCTAGTCTGATCAAAATCAAGCCCAGCGATTAGGTTGCTATTTGCCTTTCAGAAGCCATTCAAGCAAGAACTTAAGCTCCTGTTGTTAAGACAGGCACATGTGAATTCTTCGCTCTGCATTTTCACCCTGCTTCCTAAGGAGCTAGGTGTTTCAAAGTGGTGGCCCAACCTGCACAGGAAGCAGGGGAGGGGCTTAGGGTAGGGGATTCATTGTCCCAATTGGTGGCAAGCTTCTAGTCCTTACAGGCTCTCCAGGTGACTTCTGAGATGATGACCTCAAATGCAAGTAGGAGACTTAGGCAGGAATTGAAATGAACTCCTGAATCTTGATAGATAAGCTGTCAGGAGAGGGCTTTAGCTGAGGGCATCACAGCTGTCAGCCAATAGCAACCACTGCATATGCACTGGCCACCCAGCCAATGGCTGAGCTGCCCAGAGGATGCCTACAGGAAACAGTTCATTGTAAAGCAGGTATTCCTCTGGAAGCATCAGAGCAGGGAAGCTGGATAAAGACCCTACATCGCTGCTAGTGAAAAGTGATGGGAACCTTAAGAATGGTCACCATATTAATCAGAACAACAGGATGTAGATCCCAGAGAAAGAAAAAAAAACTATGAAAACCTTAACTAAAACATTCAAAAAGCTTGCAGGTCATCCACTTTGGGGAGGAAGAATAAATGCAGAGTAAGTGGAAAACAGAATTTCTTTTCATCATGCCTAATCAATTAATAGGTGTTTGATATATATTTACTAAATTGAAAGGAGAACAGGACTTCCCTGGCAGTCCAGTGGTTAAGACTCCACGCTTCCACTGAGGGGCGCAGGTCAGATTCCTAGTCGGGGAACTAAGGTCCCACATGCTGCACAGCATGGCCCCCCCAAAAGAACACAAAACGGAGAATCAACTTCCAGGGAGTGTCCAAGGGTAGACATGACATGTAAGTTAAATCTCTTCGGGTAACTACAACCGATGAATACAGGCTACCTGGAGTGCTGTGTTGAGTAGAATTCTGAAGTGGTGCTGGAGCTTGACAAAAAGAGTGTGGTGTGTCATCAGTGAGGTCCACAATGGACAAGGGAGACGGGGGCCTGGCGATGCAGGTGCTAGGTATCTGCCATACTCCTACTAAGATTGGGACATTTCTAAGAATGGGGTTCAAGCATGGGTACACATTCAAATAAGAGTACTTTTCCCCACTGACGATTTCCTCTGTCATTCAAACAGAAGCTTCTAGAGGAATAACAAGGAGGGGTGAGGGAAGAAAGCAGACATCTGTTTATCCTGCCAGATCACAGCCTGGGGTCCAGTGAGTGGTGAGATATCAAACTCAGATGATGCTCACAATCAACCCACAATCAATCCACTTGCAGGAAAGTCGTGTTCGGGGTAATAATTTACATGGCTGCCATATCCTCAATCACAAGACACAGTCAGTCGGGTAACTGTGCTTTTCTGTAAGGCAGAAAAGTGATTGGATATATTGTCGAAATTTGCAAAAACAAGATTGAAAACAAAATGGGATTTAATTCTAAACAGCCAGAAATTCAGTTAATCAGAACCTCCCATTCCTCTTAGCTGACACTTCATTTCCTAGCTGAACAACCCAAGACAACAGCGCAAACACCTGTGCTCCTCGAAACTTCACAAAGCATTTGACTTTAGTTAATATAAGTTGGAACAATATTTTTTTCCCTTAAAAACAATACCATCCCATCTGGGAAACACCAGCTTCTTATAATTTCAGGTGTGCTAAACATTTATAAATAATACATATCATACAAATAAATGCATTTACTTATATGGGATGCTTGTATAACACACAGAAGTTCCAAGATTGTTCACATCTATCATTTCTACAAGTTGTGCAAGCTTCAGAGTCAAGTGATGTGAATTCAAATTCCAGCTTGGCCATTTACTAGCTGTGTGACCTTGGGCAAGTTATTCAACCTCTCTGTGTTTAGCTTCTATAGAATGCAGCTGATAAGAGAACCTACCTCATAAGGTTATTATGAGAATTAGTTAAGATACAGCACATAAAAATATAGTGAGCGTGGTGCCAGGCACACGGTAAGCAGCCATTAACTGTTAGCTATTAATTACTTTCATTACTCCGCAGAAGGAGAAACTGAGTCACCGAGCAGCTAGAGAGACCTATTTGAGGTTTATTGCAATAAGGAATGACACAATTGGGACTCGAACCTGGGCCTTCTGAATTTAGTCAAATTTCCTTCACTGTGCAGCCCTCAGTGCTTCTTACAAGGGTGGCTGAGAAGCAGCCGCACTAGCATCACCAGGGAGCTTGCTAAAAATGCAGAGTCTGCATTTCATCAACACCCCCAGGTGTATACACATTAAACTGGAGAGGTCTTGGTCTCAGGCGCTCTGCAGGACGCTGGCAAACGTGACACAGCCCGGAGGGCTTCTGAGAGTGAATGAGCGGCACCGACACACTGAGGGATGCAGACACCCCACTCTGCACTAGTCTGAAATATCCAAAGGTCAGAGGTTTTTGCAGGAAGCTCCGAGTCACTCTCTGGAGGGCTACCGCTTCTCACATTCCAGCGCATACTTACAACACACAGAGGTCAGGTCCAGATATAAAACCTGACCTTTCAGTTCTCCGCCCAAGAGCAGCCGATGGTACAAATCACACGCCTCCACCGACAAGGGTGAATTCCTTCTGAAAGTTCATACTCATCCAGGTCAGTGCCGGAAGAGAACTTACAGACCATCTAATTCAGGACCTACATTTTAGGGAGGAAAGAACTGAGGCTCAGAAAGGGGAAGCACATACCTTCTAGTTAGCACCTGATGGGCAGGCAACGGGCAATCAAAAGCCAAGAAGCCTGGCCCCCTCTCTAGACCCCACTAGCCTTGCAGCAGAATCACCCAGTTCCCTCTAGTCCAGCAAAAGGGCTGCTTCCATTCGCCCGGAGCTTTTACTGCTCATCAGAGTGTGTCTTAACTGACTTTCCAACAAACCTCACACTTCCATTCTAAAAGCCACATTCAAAGCTGGAGGTGGACAAGCCACTCGCTTCTGTTTTGTACCTGATACAGTCTCTTGGCTGTTGCCAATTTTACCGGAAGATCCAGCAAAAGGATTTTAAATCAGTGGCTACATAATGAGGTATTTCTCCCATGAGGGTTCCACAGAGAAGATCTAGAAGGCAAAGCAAAAACATTCATAATACATGACAGTAAAAAGTGTAAGGAGGCCCAGAATGGCGGACATCATTCAGGACATCCTTTGGAGGATGATTATCCTGGGTTTGAATTCCAGCTTTACTCTTTCTTATCTGTGTAACGTCGGGCAAGTTACTTAACTTCTAGGACTCTTGGTTTCTCCATTTCTGAATAGAGTTAATAATACCTAGCTGTGTAACTGCTGTAAGAATTAACAAGGCAAGGTATGTCAAGCACCCTTCACATCAACTAGAACCTGGTAAGGGTTCAACCTATGATACTTATTACCTGTTCTACATAGTCACACAAGCACTAACAGAAAAACTATTTCAGGCACATAGACACCCAGAGCATACACTGACATATTCACTAACAGCTATCCTGAAAAATATCTGACCCTGTGACCACAGAAAGTATAGCTGTTTCTCAGTTGAGTCCTGGAACTTTCATGAACACGCATCTCTGAGGACTCACACTGATGAATGGATGGCAAGAAAAGAGCTGGAAAAATGGCATCCTGCCCAGTTGAAATGAAATGCTAAGAATTCCGGTCCCAGTTACTTTTAACCCTGGTTGGGGCTGGATCCTATGTGTAAGGTTTGATTTTTAAAAACCAAGGAGGGATGGGAGAGCTGAGGCCAATGGTACTCCCGATGTGAGGCAAGCGGAGGTAACTCAAGTCATCGTCTACTGTGAGACAGACACAGCGCTGGCCTGTAAAAGGTACCGACCTGGACTCCATCTCTATCCCACATCCCGGGGGGAAAATGGTGCCTGCAATCCCTCCAGCGCCCCAGGATGGTTTACGCACAATTGCCAGGGCCAGGAAGAAGGGAGTATCAGAAATCACCACTATTCCTTCTTTCTAAAGGATCACCCTACTGTCCTGAGTGTGCAAGACTCTAGTCACACTTTCTCAAACGAGGCCAGCCCTGACTCCCTTGATGCCTCCACTTCCAACCAGTGATGCCTCTGGATTCTGTGCTCTCAACAGTGCTGTGTCTCCTCTATGTCAGCTCTCGTAAGATCTGAGTCTCCAGTTCGGCCGACTTGATCCTTATGGACTTTACAGCCAAATGCGTGCCAGAAGTGTAGCCTACACACCCGCCAAGGCAAGGGAGGCTCATACTGTACTTGAAGATGTGCTCTTTTGAATAAACGCATTTTTAAAAATAGGCCATGGTGCTGTGGGGGAAAATTCTTGCTGTGTTTAGCCCCATGTAGGGTTTCAGAATTTAAAATGGCTGCACTCTGGGTTCTGTAGGACAGATGGGTAGAGGCAGCCGAAGTACAACCGCGGGGCTTGTCTTCTGAGTTCCGACTTCACCCAAAGGGAACTTCAGCTTTGCACTCTCATGGTGGTTTGGAGATTGCTCTGCTATTCTCCCAGCTGCTTTCCGCCCCGTTCCCTAACCCTAACCTTGACCCTAACACTAAACCTTACCCGACCCCCCCCGCATGCTCGCTTCCTTCTCCCTCTGCCTTGTCCCCAGGGAAATAATGGAAGAAGCAGGCCTCTGGATTTCAGATTCCGAACAAAGAACTGCTCAAACACCATGCCAAAAAAAAAAAAAGAAAGCCAAGTCTCCGAAATCACTGCCCAGGTCCCCAGTGGAGATTGCGGAGACTCACGATGCTGGAAACTCGGTGTGATCTTATCCAACGTTTTCTCCCCTGCTTCATTCAAACACACCCCCTCTACCCACACACATTCCACACACACATGGACAAGATATAAAATCGAGAACATTTCATTAAAAATCTTTTCAGGTTGGGACAAGAGCAAAGTGCCAAGTGTCAGCCCAGAGCACTGATGAGGAAAACAGATTTTGCCAATGCCTAGCCCTCAAGCTTCCTAGTCTGCAATAGTTCATGGTCACCAGCAATGACCTGATTATAAGCACGACAATCGGGGAGGGAGCGAATAAGGAAAAGTTTTTAGTAGATCTTCAAGCACAAAAGAAAAGTCCTCACCCAAACGCCACCCAGAATTCCTGTCTGATGGACAGAGCATTTTGATTCTTGGGTGTTTGAAAACAACAGAGAAGAGAGAAGACCATGCCTTTGGCTTCTGAGGTTTCTGCTCATTGAAGGCGAGCAATACAGAAGGCAGGTTAAGAGCCCTGCTCAAACTTGGAGCGTTTGCAATCCATGTGTAGCAGGAGCAGCGCTACACTGGGTACCAGCATTTGTCACCAGCTGTGTCATTCGGGGTAAGTCACGTTCTCCTCTTGCACCTTCAGTTTCCTCTGTTGAATGAATATGAAAACTACTGCCCCCTGTGGTTCACAGGTTGGGATCCAATGGGAAATACCCAAATCAGCAGCAGAAGGAAGGCAAGTCCAACACCTAGTACGAGCCAGGAACTGGGCAAGGGCGGTGCAGCCACCAGTCCCCAGCAAGCCCATGAGTCCCACGAGTCCAGGGAAATTTATTTCTAATATATTTAAAATTAAAAAAAGAAATTTTAGGCTGTGCCATGTGGCACGTGGGATCTTAGTTCCCCAACCAGGGATTGAACCCATGTCCCCTGCATTGGGAGTGCAGAGTCTTAACCACTGGACCGTCAGGGAAGTCCCTAATTCTAATATTTATATGGGGAAACCAAAGTTCAGAGAGCTTAGGCTCTAAGGTCACGCATACGATCAGGCGGCAATGCAGGTGGGCTGCTATCAAGGGATAACTATGATTCTCCATGCAAAACACTACTTTACTAAAGACCATGGCAATCTGGAGTGATCAACCCCCAATTCTGAGTTTCTGGAGAAACAACTTCATGCCAGACTCCTCTGGTTCCTTTAACTCACTTTTTTTTTTTTTTTTTTTTTTTTTTTTTTTTTTTTTTTTTTTTTTTTTTTTTTTTTTTTTTTTTTTTTTTTTTTTTTTTTTTTTTTTTTTTTTTTTTTTTGGCGGTGCGCGGCCCTCTCCCTGTTGTGGCCTCTCCCGCTGCGGAGCACAGGCTCTGGACGCGCAGGCTCAGCGGCCACGGCTCACGGGCCCAGCCGCTCCGCGGCACGTGGGATCCTCCCGGACCGGGGCACGAACCCGCGTCCCCTGCATCGGCAGGCGGACTCCCAACCACTGTGCCACCAGGGAAACCCCTTAACTGACTTTTAATTTGTCCTTCAGACCTCTGCACCGGAGTTCCAGTTCATCTACATTTAAAAGAAAGACGTTGAAAGGAAAGGGAGAAACAGCTGTCAAACAGCACGACTGAAGTATGCTCACTGGCAAGAGAAGGGCGAAAGCCTAGCAAGGATGGATCTTGTCTGTGGACGGAAATCAAGGGCAGCGGGCTGGCTCCCAGGCGGGTGAGCAAGGGAGGCCCATTCTTTTCCCTCAACAGCTGATCCATAAGCTAAAGTCACCCATACGGTGGCATAAATGAAGCCTGGGAACTTCCGAGGAGCCATCCAGCAGGTGAAGCCATCTTTAAAGGCCTCCGTGAAGGAGAAAATGCTTAGTGTCCGCGCTGAACAGGAAGCAGAAAGAAAAGGCAGGCCTCTCACACACGCAGCGTTGGATCAGAGGAGAAACGTGTACAGAAATCCAGAAATGCACTGATTCCCACGTGGAGCCCGCAGCGTTCTACAGGAGACTTGTCAGCTGCCAAACAGGAGACCTTCTTTAAGGGTGCCTGGGCCCCAGCTAATGCTAGATGATTTTCATTCTACCATCCCGAGACTTTTAGTTTAGCAAAATACAGCAGCCCGGACAATACACTTTATTCTGTCAACTCAGTCCATACAGTTGAAATAGTGGAAAGTTCCTTTGAGTGGGAATGGTTTGGGACCTTACAGTGACTGAAGATGGCACCTTTGCTGCTGGCTAAACCTCTCTGCACGCAAACGGATGCGAGCATATTGCCTTTTCAGCGGACTGTCTTATTTTTTAGCAACGACGCTTAGAATAAAGATGATAAAAAGGTAACAATCACAAACACCACCACAGTAATAGCTAACCTTTATGGAATATTTATTACGTGGCTAGCACTGTGCTATGTATGTCATCTCACTGAATCCTTACACCCTGCCTGTTGGTTCTACTGCTCTTCTCACGATATACACAGGAAACAATACCCAGAAAGGTAGCTCGAAGTATTTTCAGCTCTTTCTGAATCCAGAGTCTAAGCCCTTGATGATAAACACCATCCCCTACTGCCTAACCTCTAAATTCCCTGTTCATTCCTTAAGCTTCCATGAATGCACCTTCCTTCCAATTTTTTTTCCCCCTACATTGCCTGGTGAACCTTTACAAACCTGCCATTTCAAACAATGCTGTTTTACAATTTCTGGCGGTCCCACGATTGTTTACAGACTGTAATGCCTGATGGAGCCAACATGTTTTAATTTTCACATTAAAAAAAGAATTTCCAAGGGGAAAGAGCATTTGATGGAAAGGCAAAACCTTTACAAGCACTCAAGGAGGCATTAAAATCCAAATTTCCAAAATACAGTAATTCCGTCAAAGTTGTGACTTACTCTGGAGCCCAAGGGGACACTCATCCTGACCACTCTGTGAAAGCCATCAGCAGCCAGTAAGCCTTCTGGGAAGCAGGATTAGAGCAGCCAATTCAGCCTCCAGCAAGGAGACCAGGCTGCTTCATTTAGTGTAAGTCTCACTGAGATGGTTTAAAACACTCCCTGGGAAGAGATATTCAAGCAAAGCAAGCTGCAGCCTTGCAAGCTGCAGCTCTGGTACCTGACAGTCCCTGTCTACAGCGTCACAGCACACTGGAGCCCTCCCCTGACTGTGGCCATGGATGCAATGACTAGAAGCAGAACTCTCTCGCTGGGGAAATCACATACGTGCCGAAGTTATACAAGAGCCACGCCTGGACCAGCGGACGGTATCACAGCTGGTACAGATCACTTAGCCCAGTGTGATTTGGCCAAGGTCGGATTATTTATGGTTCATACAACTCCCATGAGACCCCAGCATATTCTAAGACCACATAACAAAAATTAATGGGATTAAAAATCTGTATTTCATCGCAAGACCTCCATGGCAGATTAGTAATGCCGTGACTGGCTTTGGGGAAACCAAGAGCAAGGAGAGCTAACTGTGAACACTCTTCCAAGAAACCCAATGTAGAGAATGCACTGAGTCATGTGTTTCAGCCAGGCTGTGCAGTCATATTCTGGAGCTCTGTCACCATTTCTAATCCGAAAGCACTGGCTAAAATTCAACCTAAATAATTCCAGCGCCATTTCTTCACCTGGAAGTCTCAGCTAACTCTTCATTTCCCAGAGCCTCTAATGGTTTCTGACATCCTGAGCCGAAATGCAAGAGCACAGACAGGTGTGTGGTTTCTTTTTAAGCCCTCTCCCCTTTCAGTATGATTATTTTTTAAGGATTGCTACACTTCTTTTAGAGAGAAGCTGCTTCTAAAGCACCAAGACATAAGTGCTTCTTCAGGACTTCCTAGAGCTGTGAAATGTCACTTTGCAACTGAGCTTTCGAATAAGCATAAAAAGGGAAGAGGTGCCAGAGGGCCATGGAAAACAGCCACCTGGCAAGGTAACGGAGCCCCCATGTCCTGCCTGCCCCCGTGCAAAGCTTCTAGATCGAGCTTTCTCATCCTTCCTAGAAAATACGCTGTTGTTCAATGTGTGAATTAGAATAAATTTCTTACCTACCTCAAGGGAGGGTGAAATTCCCAGTCTGGATGGAAGCTTCCGCCAGACCCTGTGAGCTTGTCAATTGCCCCAGTTCACTTTTCCCCTGGCTCTGGCTTCTAAGAATGCAAGCAGGACTGCAGGCAGCCAAAGCATCTTTTTCTGGAAACGCTTCTCCAAATCTGGACCCTTCCTGACGCCAGCAGCAGCAGGCTCAAGACACGGCTGCTCTGCATTCGCCCACGGAAAGAACACCGCTGGATCGAGCCCCTCTTGGGGTCCACCAGGCAGGGGGAAAAGTGTGACTTCTTCCCTCCCTTCGGATCCGATCGCCTTCCTGAGAACCCCAGTTTCGTCTCAACTCCCCTTCTTCACGACAATCTGCAGGAAGTCACAGACCGAAGCTTCAGCGTCACCAACTGATCCTGAGCCAGACCCCGGGGAGACCAGTCAGCTGGTCGCGGAGCCCAGGATACTGAACCAGGAAACGTGCAGCTCCGCCAAAAAATAATAACAACAGTCGGCGGAGCTGCTGGTGGTGCCGAGGTCGCTGTTGCAGTGCTCGCATCCTCCGCATGCTAATGAAGCTGTGACGTCAGCAAGTCCTTCGAGGCATCTGGATGTCCCGTCCCCTCTGCCCAGCACTGAGATTTATTTACATGTAAATTAGCCTCGCCTTCCAAATCAATAATCCCCAAGCCAGGAAGAGGGGAAGAAAGCCTTTGCTGGATGCAAAGGCCCTAGCGACACAACCTCCAAAGGGGTACAAAAATATCACATAGGAGAAGAGAGGCTTTAAAGATACACGCCTTTTTTTTTTTTTTTTTTTTTTCCCCTTTTTAAAGGCTGCGCTCTTATGTGCCACGGATCAGACCTGGGCACAGTTATAAACCTGAGCGCCTGTTTCAGATGATATGCTACACCAACCCAGGCGCGGAATCAGAGCTTTTTTTCTTCCCCTCTCCAAATGCCTCTACTTTCTTTTTCTTTCTTTTCTCTCTCCAACTTTCATTTCAGGGTATTTGCTGGCTTGGGACTATGTCAACCTTGAATTTTTTTGCACCTCTGAGATAAAACACAAATGACTGCTTTCCTCACGTGCTTGGGTGTTGAATTAGCCCCCTCTGTCAACCCCTGACCCCAGCTCCAAGTGAGCATGAGAGAGGACAAAGCATAAACCTGCCCAGGGGCTTCTGAGGACCCTTGGACCCTTAGAACACACTGCTTCCATCTCTCCATTTTACAGATTAGGAAACTGAGGTTCTGAGTGGAGAAGAGGCTTTTCCAAGGCCACACAGGGATTTCAGCAACGGTGGGCCAGAACTCACCTTTCCTGGACCTCAGTCCATGGCTTTGTTAAAGACCTTTGGGTCTCCAATCTCCAGCTTTCTGTACCAACAAAGAGGCCTATCCAAGCAATCAGGAAGAAAGAACTCTATAGTACTGGGTAGCCCTGGGTTTGAATCCTGGCTTTGTTGGCTGCTAGAGATGTGACCTTGGACAAGTCACTTTATCACTTGGTGTCTTCAGTTTTTTCATCTGTACCATCCCTTCATTCAATAAATACTTTCTGAGCACCTAACTCTGTGCCATGAGCTGTTCTAGGGAATGCGTATAGTAGGTACAGCGTTTGCTCTGAGCGTTAGTGCAACAAAGTAAAAATACCGAGTGGAACTGCGGTAAGGATGGATACAATACCAGTAATAGTAAATAATAGTTATTTCTGGTATTTTCGATGAAGTCAGAAAAATTCACTAAGGTTTTCCTTCCACTAGGATAGCCGTTGTGTCTCTCCTCTGAGTGTTTCTGTGGTCATCTTTTATTGTTTAAAATCAATTGTTCTTTCAATGCTGCCTATGCAGTATGCTGAGCCAGGGGAGAGGCGAGAGCAAGCCAATTCTCTGGACTCCACCTGTGATAAGGAAACGCTGTGGGGTCCTCAGGTGGAAGGTGACTGAAGAGCTGGGGAGGCTGGGAGAGAGGGGTATCCCGTCATGCGCAGAAGTGTCCCCGAGGACAAAGCAGCCAGCACTGGCTCCTTGCCCATACTCCCCACTTCCCCGCCTGAAGAATCCACCCCGTGAGCTCTGCCCTTCTGGCTAGAGCTCCTGAAGCTTCAAATGAATTTCTCTGTTGGATGTGGGGAAGTTAAATTACGTCCTTTGTTATGCATAATTGTATTAATAATGCTTAATAACTTCTTTCAAACTGCTTCTCTCTGGTTCACAGAAGACCTTTCATGGTGAAAATCATGGGACCTGAAATAACTTTTTACTAAGAGAAACTGAATACAAGCGAGTGAGTTATACTCTGCTATAGGTCTCCATCACACGGAACTCAGAGCACGTGGGGAAGCAGATGGTTCCCCCAGACCACAGTATCCTTCAATAAGGAGATTACCAAATATACCAGTTTAGGGCCACCAATGGCCAAGTGAAAGCAGTGACACCGTACTCTGGTGTGGCCATGGACAAGTCACTTCAACTTTCTATGCCCCAGTTTCTTCATCTGAAGATGAGCCTCTCTGATGTACTCATCATCGGTGTGATCATACAAGAAGTATGAGAAGCAATTCACAAGTGACGGACAGGGAAGCAACGGAGAGGAAAGCAGAGCAGAGAGTGAAAAGAGATTCATCTTCACCTGGAGTAGATCTGACACGTGACCATCCATTTCATTAAGAGGGGATGATATGACATGGGGTCTGGAATGGAGTGCCGGCGGTCAGACCTTGGCTCTGACATTTGCTAACCCTCCGACTGTGGGCCTGAGGTTCTTATCTATAACAGGAGGGACAATAACAGGGCCTCCTCTTGCAGGGCTGTTTTGAGGATCAAATGATCCTCAGTGTGAAGTCCTTAGCACTGAACCTAGCACACAGCAAATTTTAGCCACTGGTAGTGGAAGTGATGACCTTTTACTATTCACTTTGGCACTAACTAGATAAGGACTAAAGTTCAAAAGTCAGGAGGAAGTGGGTAAACAGAGGACTGCCAAATCTTCCCCATTCCTAGGGCATGACTCAAAAAGTTCACCTAATGTAGGTGAGCTGCTGACACACTCTTTGTCCATGAAGCAACACAGATACTTTTCAATGGCTATGAAACTGGGAAGCAAGAGAAATGACCAAGAAGCCTCAGGGGTCTCTCCTTCTGAATCTGCACAACAGAGCAAAACAACTGTGTTTCTGGGAAGCATGGGTCTTTCACCCATTCATTCATGTAACCATTCACTCATTAAATGAGCTCCTATGTGTCAGTCAGTGTGTTAGCCCTTAGGGACATCATGGTGACCAAGAAAGACATGGGCCCTGCCTACAAAAGCTTAGAAATGAGAGGGGAAGACAATTACGCAAGCAATTAGGGTGTGATGCATATTATGATAGGTGCACGTGCAGAGTTCTCGAAGGTCTGATTGCAGTCAGGAGGGGGACGGTGCAAAATCACTTCGCCAACGTCCTTTTGACAGCATGTGCTCTGTGAGGGCAGCTTAGAGGTGGGGGGGGGGCTTGTGATCTGTGCACCGCCCTTGCACAAGATGACTGAAATCACAAAATCCAGGGATCGATAATTCCTTGTGAAAATTATTCTCATCCTGGAGAATATTCTATTCCGGATTTTTGGAGAATACGCTGTTAGGAATTAGACAAGGTGAGGCAACAACTACTTTGGAAATTTCAGAGATCTGGTAAATAGGGGCAAAGCTTGCCCTGTTTTTACACAACAGAGTGAAATTGCACATTCATGACAGCAAACTTCTTGGCGGTGGGGGAGGGGAGAACAGGCTATGCCCCTGAGACCTTCAGAACCTTCTACTGATATAGCACAATACGATATTTATATAAATGACCATAATTGCATACAGTATATAGGAAGAGAGACAAGGAAGGCAAGATTGGTTGAGGCTGCAGTGATCAGAAATCAGGAACTGAGTGTGATGTGAATCACGCTGAATGTCAAAAAAAATTTGGGGAGGGGGAATGAAAAAAACAAGGTTATGGGGGGAAGGCCTTACTAAGCATGACACAAAATCCAGAAGCCATAAATGAAAAGAGTGCTAAAAGTGCCGAGGTCAAATTCTAGCTGGTAGAGAGGGTGCTGCAGACAGGAGAAAGAGTACAAATATGAGAGAAACGTGTTAGCACAAGCGCAGAATTAACAAAACTCCTCTGCACGAGCACAAGATGGCAGAGCAGGACCAACAGGACACTGGCAGGTAATGACAAAGAGGCCGCTTCATACATGCGAGAAAATCAAAATCATCTTTCCATTCCAGCCAGCATTAGTCAAAATCTTGTTAGAGGATTATGGGGAAAGGGTAATCGAATCACTGCTGGTTAGCTTACAGAAGAAAAAGGTAAGTGATGACAAGGACTGAGGCCTCCCAAATGAAGGGCTTTAATGAGGACGGTCATAATGAACAGTTTTTTAATCTCCATCTCCATAGGCGTAAAATAAGAAGGAATGGATTTTCAATGAGCTACAGAGAGATTTCACTTGGACCTAAGGAAGAGGTTTGAATCCGGAGATGGTAAGAAACGGCCTGGGTCACTCAGAGCAGTGGCAGCATCTTTGCTCTTAGGAGCACTTTACAAAGCAAAACACAGCACCAGTCCTGGCTGGTTTACACTAGCACCTTCTGGCTCTGCTATTATGAAATCGTAACTACTATATTACCAAAGTTTCAAACCACTTATCTAATAATAAAGGTCTTAAGTTCATTTAAGTTTTATTTTAGAAAAAGGTAAGTATGTGTAATTAATATAGTATACACACACACATATACTGTAAGTATTTTATATTATATATTTTTTTTAAAGAATATATTCTTTAACTTATAAACTTGTTATAAATTATTATATAACTTATAAAACATCATAAAACTGTATTATGAACTTTTAGTAATATATATTATATATTTTTAAAGAAGTAGTCCTCTGACATTTTGATTTCAAAATCCAGCAAATGTTTCAAAATGAGGGAGAGGAGGCTGCCAAAGAACTGTTATATTAGTTGGGATGGGCTAGGCTATTATGCAGTAGCAATCATAGATCTCAGTGATTTAAGACAAAGAAAACTCATTTCTCATTCATGCAAAGTTGGCTGGAGGCCCAGAACCTCTCCAGGCACCTCCATTCCAAGCAGTGACTCAGGGATCTAGTCTGCTTCTTTCTTCTGTATCTGTGATCTTAACACATAATTTCCAGGTTACAGCAACAGAAGAAGAGAGAACTGGAGAAGCTTTTAGGTGCCTCAGCTTACAGGTGAGTGACATCACTTCTGGTGGTCAAACTAGTCCCACGGCCTCGCCCAACTGCAGGGGGGCTGGGAACTGTACACCCAGAAATAAGAGGAAAAACAGATCATGAGGAGCCCTGGTAATGCCTACCACAGCTGTCAATTTTTATTTTTGCCATGTAAATTCATTTGTAAAAAATAACACAATGTTCTAAACCCATAATGTCTTAAAACAAAGGTATGTTTAACATCAAAGAAATGATAATAGTCCTCAATGAATACTAGAGATCAAAGTTGCATCTGTTTTGCCCCAAAAGGAAGTAAACAAAATATTCTCGATTTTTATTAACTTCCAAGCAACAACACATAACCCATGTAAGCAGAAAATAAATGAAAACCTGTGAAGCTTCTACGCTGCAGGTAAAGATAAACAAGGCACCCGAAGGTGGAGCTGCCTTCATAAGATAGAAATGCTCGAAAGAGATTCTCCTCAAGCGATTCTAACCACTTTTCCAATTCAGGCCTACAATAATCTGTCTCCTGCAGCAGGCGGGGCATTGTCCTGGAAAGAGCCCAACAAAAAGACCTGCACTGAAATCCAGCTCTATTACCTCCTAGCTGTATGACCTTGCTAATTAACAGCCCATCACCTTTTCTAAGCCTCAGTGTCTCCATCTATAGAATGCAGACATCTATCTACCAAAGTTTGGGCAGGATTAGATGAGTCACTTTCTATACAGTGCTTTGTAGAGTACCTCGCATGTAACAGGATATACTAAGTAGCATATACTATTACTCCTCTCTTGGTTTTCAGAGAAGGGAGAAAGAATGAGAGATGCAGCCATCAATTTTAAAACTGTTCATGCTAAACATAAGGATGACCCTCTCACCACAGCACCCCCTTCTTTCACATCCATTTATATAAGATTCCATCATCATAAATGCTTCTCAGACCACGGACACATTTCTCTATCTTGTGAAAAATAACCTGACACACTTTACACCCAAAAAAGAGGCCTTCCTTTTCTTTTTTTCCACC
The DNA here is from genome assembly GCF_000442215.2 of Lipotes vexillifer. Taxonomy (NCBI): domain Eukaryota; kingdom Metazoa; phylum Chordata; class Mammalia; order Artiodactyla; family Lipotidae; genus Lipotes; species Lipotes vexillifer. The sequence goes on along the minus strand of NW_006769620.1, from coordinate 3,003,862 downwards.
ATCTTAGGAATCAGCCACGTTTCATACATTTTAATTATTCTTGAACCCAATAATCTAATGCACAAAATTTTAACATAACCTTTTAATCCTCTTTTAATTACATTAATTCAAAGGAGAAATACAGACAAGCAAGTGTGAGCAAATCAAAATGAAAGACTGCTCCCTTCCCCCAAAAGATTAAAAACTGCATCAGTGATTTAAACATGTTTACCATCACACATTCCCATGAAAATATTGTTAAAGTGACATGATGTGCTAGCAAACACTACTGTTGTTTTAGATAAAGAACGCTGCACTTAATTACAGCAGCTTTTTGTAACTACTAATTTTCATTGAACATCAGAATAAAAAGCTGAATTTTCTCTATGTAAAGGACCAGAAGAACAAGCACGGATTGTACAGGGATGCTTTGGTTTTCCAGCACTTTCTAAATGCAGGCACTCAAGCCCCTGCATGCTTCTTTTGGGGAAAAAATGCTGGAAAAAATGGAGGATGCCATGGAAAAAGACTGAAAAAAAGACTCTGCCTCATAAAACAGCAAATTGACAACAGAGTTCTGTCTCAGGAAAATTATCCTGGAACACAGAGTGTCACAGACGTACCAACTGACATACTATTTTTCTCAAGGACAGGGAAGGACTTATATCCCAGGTGTTTTGCACACTTTTATCTCATTTGGTCCTCACCATCATCCCAAACCGTAGCTCTGATTATCCCACACTGACAGATGAGGACAACGAGGTTCAAAGGGGATAAAAGAATGACACAGGGGCCCACAGCTGAGATTTGCTCTTGGGTCTGATTACTAAGTCCATATTTCTTCCTCGAATTCAAAGGTTCTCAGCCATCCCCACAAAAACGAGGTGTGTCCCAATCAGGGTGCGATATGTTGGAATTAACTTATTATTAAAATCAGAGGAGAAAGGGCTTCCCTGGTGGCGCAGTGGTTGACAGTCCGCCTGCCGATGCAGGGGACACAGGTTCGTGCCCCGGTCCGGGAGGATCCCACATGCCGCGGCTGGGCCCGTGAGCCATGGCCGCTGAGCCTGCACGTCCGGAGCCTGTGCTCCGCAACGGGAGAGGCCACGACAGTGAGAGGCCCGCCTACAGCAAAAAAAAAAAAAAAAAAAAAAAAAAAAAAAAGAAAGAAAAAACACAGAAGGTTCCCTGGTCACCCACATTAGATCGATTCCTTTGTACAAAACTCAACAGTACTGCTGTCTTAGATGTGTGACCTTTCCTTTAAAAGGAACTTGTGTCCTGTTTCACAGTTTCTGCAACCTTGGTTAGCAGTTCTGGTCCATCCATGTTCAGTGTTAATGATTACCTGATTAACATCTCTAACTAGACTGTGCATCTCTGAGGGCAGGACAGGCCTTTTCTGGCTCACCATTCTATTCCAAGCACCTAGCAGAGTACCCGGTGACCTGACAGCTAATGAATATTTGCTGAATGAATACAAAGTGTGACAATGATTTTTTCTTGCCTAGAAATTAGAGGGAATTCAGGATTATTCCTGTAAGAACATCTCCCCGCTCATGTGCATTCCAGCATGATTGCGTGAGTGGGAAAGGAAAGGACAGAGTAAACCTCTCTGACTTTCTTCGTTTAGCTTCCAGGATGTCACATTCTCCTGGTTTTCTCTCCTACCCTCTGGCTGTTCTTCCTCATCGCCCTGACAGCTAAACACTGGAATACCTCAGGGCTCAGTCCTGGAACCTCTACTCTTCCCTGTCTACCTTCACTTCTCTGATCCGGTCCAGGGTCTTAAAACACCACGTCCATGGCCAGACTTATTCCACGAACTCAAGGTTTTACAGATCCATCTGCCTATGTCACGTCTACATCTGGATGTCTGAAAGTCTTCTCAAATTTAACAAGTCCAGACCTCTGTTCTTAAAACCCACCCCCCTCCCCCCCAAATATGCTCCATCTGCAGCATTCGCTATCTCAATTAATGGCAACTCCATCTTTCCTGGTTAAGAACAAACACGTTCGAGTCACCCTTCACTCTATTCTTCCTCTTGCCCTTGACATCTAATCCAGAAGCTGGCAAACCACATCCCACCACCAGCCAAATCCAGTCTGCTTCATCTTCTTACAAATACCATTTGATTGGAACACAATCTTGCCCATTCCTTTATTTATCATTTACAGCTACATTCATGCTTGGACAGAACTGAGTAGCTGCAACGGAGACTGTGTGGCCACAGTTAGTATCTGACCCCTTACACTGAATATTCTGTGACCCTTGACTAGTCCTGTTGGCTCTGCCATTAAAATGTATGCAAAATCTAACATCACTCCATCACCTCCCCTATTCTCACCCTGCTCCAAGCCACCACCATCTTTCTCCTGGACGGAGATGCAAGCCACCCCATCAAACCTCCCCTCTACTTTTGCCCCCCTTCAGTCTGTTCACAAAACTACAACCATAGTGATTTTCTGAAAACAAACATTAGAGCATGTCACACTTCCGCTCAAAACCCATCAATGCTGCTCATCTCAGAGCAAGGCCCTTGAGATCTAGGCCCCATGATTTCTCTGACAGCATCTCCTGCTACTCTCCACCCTGCTATCACTCAAACACTGGTCCCCAGACACACCAGGCACATGCCTGCCTCCTGGTCTTTACACTTGCTCTTCCCTCTGCCTCAGGTATTCCTCCTGCAGATGGTAGCCTGGCTCACTCTCTTATCTTTTCAAGTCTTAAAAATGTCACCTCAGTGAGGGCTCCCCCTCCCATCTTCCTAATACTGTCAAACCTTTTCCTTACTTGATGTTTCTCCTCAGCACTTAGCAACCTTAATATCAAATTTTTATTGACATAATTTAGAAACCACACGGTTCACCCATCCAACAGGTTTTCCTATATTCATAGAGTTGTGCAACACTTATCAGAATCTAATTTTAGAACACTTTCACTAACCCCCAAAAGAAACCCCTTAGCAAGTAGTAATCATTCCCCATTTGCCCCACTGTTCTAGCACTAGGCAAACACTGGTCTACCTTCTGTCTCTAGAAATTTATTCTGAACATTTCATATGAATGGAATCATATAATACGTGACCTTGTGTAACTGGTTTCTTTCATTTAGTATAATATTTTCAAGGTTCATCCATGTTGCAGCTTAGACGAGAGCTTCATTCCTTTTCCATGGCTGAATAATATTCCACTGTATGGATATACATTTTATTTACCCATACATCAAGTGATGGACATTTGGGATGTTTCTACTTTTTGACTAGTATCAATAATGCTATCATGGACATTTGTGTCCAAGTTTTTGTGATGTATGTTTTCATTCTTCCTGGGCATATATTTAGGAATGGAATTGCTGGGTCATGTGGTAACTCTGTTTAACACTTTAAGGAGCTATCAACGTCTTTGTCAAGACCGCAAAATCAGTCATTAACCCTATTAGGGTTCCCTTATATGTGATTGGTTGTTTTTTCTTACTACTGCTTTCAAGATTTTCTCTTTGCCTTTCAACACTTTTACTATGGTATGTCTCAGTGTGGCTCTCTTTTTATGTATTTACTCGGAGTGCGTTAGCTTACTGGATGTATAGACTAATATTCTGCATCAAATTTGGGAAGTTTTCCACCATTACTTCTTCAAATATTTTCTTCTCTCTCTCTCTCTTTTTTTTTTTTTTTTTTTTTGCGGTATGCGGGCCTCTCACTGCTGTGGCCTCTCCCGCTGCGGAGCACAGGCTCCGGACGCGCAGGCTCAGCGGCCACGGCTCACGGGCCCAGCCGCTCCGCGGCACGTGGGATCTTCCCGGACCGGGGCACGAACCCGTGTCCCCTGCATCGGCAGGCGAACTCTCAACCACTGTGCCACCAGGGAAGCCCTCACCCTTTTCCTTCCCCCCGCCCCCTCCTTTAGCTGGTCCCATTATGCATATGTCAGTATGCTTAATGGTATCTCACATTTCTCAGAGGTTCTGCTTTTCTTTTTTTACCCTCATCCTGTTTTTCTTTTTCTCCCTACTCTTCAGACAGAATAATCTTTTACCGGTTCACCTTCAAGTCTGCAGACTCTTTTTTTCTCCAGATTAAATCTACTAGTAAATTTTTCATTTCAGTTATCATACTCTTTAACTCTAAAATTTCCATTTTTAAATAATTCTTTAAAAGAATAATTTCTCTTTATTGATATTCTCTATTTGATGAGACACGGTCATCATGCTTTCCTTTAATTCTTTAGATAGTTTCCTTTGAATATATTTATAATAACTCCTTCGAAGTCTCTGGTAAATCTGACATTTAGGTCCCCTCACAGACAGTTTCTTTTGCCTACTTTTTTCTCATGTGTATGGATCACACTTTGTTTCTTTGCATGACTCATGATATGTTTTTTGAGAACTGAACATTTTAGATAATACACTAGCAATTCTGAACACTGACTCCCTCTTCCCTTTCCCAGGCGTTTGCTGCTGTTTGCTTATTTGCTTCGTGACTGGCTAGGCTAGTTGAGTGAAGTCTGTTTCCCCTGCAGTGTGCAGACTCCGAGGTTGCTCCTCAGAGGACATGAGCACAGTCTCCCTGAGCACCCGGCTGGTCTGTATTTATCAGATTCACACCCAGCTATTAGCCTCCACTAACTGCTAGCTGATTATTCTACTTACTGTTTTGAACGATACCCTGAAGCATAAATTGCTTCACAGTCTGATCTGACTGAAGTGCGGCTCCTTTGCAGAGGCACGGTGTTGCCAGTCTTTGAGGTTGTCTCTCCCAGGGGGAAACCATAGCCCTAGACTGAGATCTAGGTGGAGATGGAGCCCCACCTTCTTGGCTGCATATTTCCAGAGTAGAATTTCCATCACACCGATCTGTGTCGGGGGGAACAGGGGAGATGAGTGGGTCATGGCTCAAATGCCATACACTCTCTGTTCTTACCAAGATTGAATAGATTTTCTTGAATAGCAGTTTCTCCATTTGTTGCATACACTTGGGACAATTTTTCTAAACCATGCATGCTTGTTTTTTTTAATAAATAATTTATAGCAGTCAAACAACTGTTTCCCTGGTTAATTTAAAAGGTTTGTCATGCTTCTCACACTGCCATTTTGAAGTTAATGTCCAGCACTTAACACTCTTAAATCACTATATGATTTACTTGTTTATGTTGCTTTATGCTCTGATTTGCTACAGAGCCCTAGAACGTAAGCCCCATGCTGTGGTGAGGGGGGCAGAGTTTTGTCAGTTTCAGTCAGCACCCTAACCTCAGAGCCTGGAACAATGCCTGGCACATAGTAGGTCTTCAATAAATATGGGTTGAACGAATGGAATACCCATGAACAGCAGTCTATCTTATGTATGCCACGGCTGACCATAAATTGCCACGGCTGATGATTCATTCACGAGACAATTATGGATAAGTGCAGTCCTACATTTCCACATAACATTTTTTTGCAATTCCCTCAGAAGCTGATCACAGCCCTGGGAGACTGTCACACCTGTGACTGTTGTCAGGCAGATGACTGATGGAGAAGAAAGAGTGAGAAGTATAGCTATGGCATACATATCCCTCAACCCCTCTGTGCTGGACTCCACCTCTGCTCTTTTTCATCTTAAATATTCTTTAACATCTATAAATAGCTTGCTATAAAGGGCGTCTAATTTATCCTGGTTTGAAAAAAAGTCCTGCTATAATGGAACTAGTCCTGGAAATGGAATCAGGAAGCCTGTGTCTGATTCTGGGCTCTGGCTCTTGTGGTCTGTGTGCCACTGGGCAAGTTACTTAAACTCTCTGTTTTTCAGAAGCCTCCTCTGAGAAACGTGAATAATGGCGAGAAGTGATAGTAACATCTTTTCTTCTCGTATGAGTTCAAACAATCTTTGCAAGGCGTTTTGCACAGTGTCAGACACACCCGGAGCACTCAATAAGTGTTAGGTACTATTATGATTATCTGTAAAAGCGAAATCAGATACCCGCTCAGCCATCACACTGGGGTGATCTGTGAATTTAATGAGAGAGTGGCTAGGAAGGTAGATTGTTCACGTGGATGTATCATGCAAAACTACCTTCTTAGAGCTACAGAACTAAGTCTTTCTGACCTGCTGGGCTGAGAAAAAGCCTCACCAGTGTTTGCTTCTGTTCTAATCCATCATGCTCCTCCCCCAGGCCTGTGCTCCCATTACTCAAGCCCCAGGCTCAGCGAGGCCCTGGAGGAAAACTGGAAATGCTGCCTGAAGACCCTCACCTTCCCTCGGGGAGGAAGCTCCTGGCACAAGGCTATCATTTTGAACTCCGTCTTCCAGCCACCATCTTACGCAACAGAGGACCAGGCGAAGGCGGAGTCCAAACTACAGAAAACATGTCGACCTTGAACTTCCAGACGGAACGAGCGGTGTAAGAGGTTTACTTATCCACCATAACCTGCTTCCCTTCAGAGAAGCGGGTAGTGTCTGACCAAACATGAGTCTGAACCACCAGGAGAGCCAGTGTCTGGCGGAGAGAGGAATGTTCCCAATGGCCAGGGACCTCTGAGTATCAGGCAGGATGTGTCCAAGGTCAAATCCTGACTCTGCGCCTTATTATTAGCGGCGTGAAATGGGACAAGTCACTTTTTCTCATAAGCCTCATCCAATAGTCTCTGCCTCATGGACTTTCTGGACTATATGAAATAATACAGGCGAAGTTACCAAGCACAGAGACAGGTTCTTAACAAACGTTAATGCAGCCTGAGTGTAAACGTACCACAGTCAGGACGGTGAGGCACCGTCCCAAGCTCTCCGACTGGAGCGGTGGTCGGCACCCGCGGATCAGTGCCCAGCCCCCCCGCCTGTATTCTGCCCTGACTCGGAGGCCTGCGGAGCCCCCGACAGCCTGGGCGGTTTGCCCGTTGCCTTGTTCATTCTGCCTACCCCCCACGACACCAGAGCAAGCAGGAACCCTGCTGGTGTGTCTTCGGGGTCACCAGGGGACAGGCCCAGATGGATGTCAGAGCAGGCTGCTGTGGTGAATTATTTAGCACCCCTGCTCCGAGGTAGCAGCCCCTGACTCATCAGGCAGAAGGCACATTCCTCTTCCCTTAAATGGCACATGCAGAGCCCTGCTAGGGGGTGGGGAGGGCACAGTCTTCACTGCTCAACTCCTCACAGCTGGGGTGGCTGTGGAAGGAAGGGACGTAGGAGCCCAGCCAAAAAGAAGATACACAGAAGAGGAGGTGCAGCTAGCTCCGAGGCGGAGCGCCACATTACTGGCAACCAGAAACACCAAGAATAAAAGAAGGTCAGGGTCAGCCAGTGACCGGAGACAGCTGCCCCGAGAAAACAGGGATGCTTCTTGGAGGGATCCTTTGGCAGAGATCAGAATCATCAAGCGGTACCCACGGACACTCCAAAGGCCTCTAGTCCTTTGGGATCTCCAAGGTGACTGCTCTGAGGAGCGCCTAGCCATAGGGACATGAGTGGAGAGAAGATTTATAAGCCAGGTTTGTAAGTAGCATTTACTGTACACACAACATCTCACTGAACCCTCCTGACAACCCTCCAAGGTTATATCAATAGTCCTTTATCACAGATAAAGAAACTGAGGTTTGGAGAAGTCAAAATCGCTGTAACTGCAAGCATTCATCTAACTACTGAACCTATTTCCTTTTTCTCCTATTTATTGCTGTTCTTGAAACTTCCATTTAGCCAGCTGAATCTGCCCTTCCCATTCCATCCATCCTAGGTTTGGGCTCATCTGGATATAAGGGACGCTTGAGCGGGGCCAGTTATGGGGGGATGCGACCATACCACTAAGAGATCGACTGGGTCAAGGAGTGCAGGTGGCAAAACAAGGTACCCCAGGGCTAATGGGCAAGTTCCCGTGCTCGTCATGAATGCCATGAACGCAGGGTGAGGCAGTTACAGGCCTTCTTCATGGAGTTGTGGGACGCGGGAAATACAGACACACCTTGGCGATATTGTAGGTTCAGGTCCAGACCACCTCAATAAAGTGAATGTCGCAACAAAGTGGGTCACATGAATTTTTTGGTCTCCCAATGCATGTAAAAGTTATGTTTACACTATACTGTAGTCTATTTTTTTAAATATTCATTTATCTTTTATTTTTGGCTGCCCTGGGTCTTAGCTGCAGCACGCGGGATCTTTCATTGCGGCGCGGGGGCTCAGTTGCCCCACGGCATGTGGGATCTTAGTTCCCCGACCAGGGATCAAACCCGTGTCCCCTGCATTGGAAGGTGGATTCTTTACCACTGGACCACCAGGGAAGTCCCATGTAGTCTATAAAGTGTGTATTATCTCTAAAAAAAAAAATGTACGTATCAATTAAAAAATACCTATTGCTAAAAAATGTTCATCATCTGAGCATTCCGTGAGTCATAATCTTTTTGCAATAGTTTAACACCAAAGATCGCTGATCACAGATCACCGTAACAGACGTAACAGTAATGAAAAAGTCTGAAATGCTGCGAGACTTACCAAAATGTGACACACAGAGACCTGAAGTGAGCAAATGCTCTTGGAAAAATAACACCGACAGACTTGCTGGAGGCAAGGCAGCCACAAAACTTCACTTTGTAAAAAAACACAATATCTGCAAAAGTCCAACAGAGTGAAGTGCAATCAAACGAGGTCTGCCGGTAATGAACACTCTCCACACAGCGAGAGCCTCTTTTCAAGCTAAGGGAGTTGGGCCTGGATGCTCTTCTAACTGAGGAAACATAGCAACTCTGTAGGCCTCTGAGGATCCAGAGAATTCTTCACGCCCCTGTGTGGGCCGTGCAATGCCTCAGTGAGTCTGTCCTGCGGGTGCTAGGGACTTCATTCCTCTCCCTTGGCCAACTCTGCCACCTGCCTGATAGAGTGGGTATACTGAGGCCTCCCACACAGCATGGCGCATCTGAGTTCTTGGTTCTCAAAGTGTGACACTGGACTAGCAGTACCAGCTTCCCCAGGGAACCTGTGGACCAGGCAGAGTCTCAGGCTCCGCCCAGACCTACTGAATCTGGAGGTGGAACTTGGTCATCCCAATTTTTACAAGCCCTCCAGGGGATTCTGCAAGTAGGCTTAAGTATAAGACTCAGAGGTCTAAGTAACCACCAGGAACTGCTGCTGGGAGCCAAAGAGAAGAAGGGATGAACAAGGGCACGAGACAGGAGGGGCCTCTGAGGGTCCAAGATGGCAAGCTGTAGGCCTGGAGACAAAATGTGGCCCCACTTAAGGGTTTTACTGAGGCTACACCAGAGGTCAGGAAACTGTAAAGGGCCAAGTAATATATATGTTAGGCTTGCGGTCTCTGACTCTGGCACAGCTATTCAACGCTGCTGCTGTAGCCTGAAAGCTAACAACCTGTAAGCAGATGGGCGTGGCTATGTCCCAGTAAAACTTTATCAAAACTGGTGCTGGGCTGAATTTGGCCTGCCGCTTGTGGTTAGCCAACCCTACATCTGGAACAACAGCTCCTCTTAAAAAGTAAAAATAAAACCACAGAAGCACTCAGAAGATCTGGCCATTCTGAGCTCAAGTCCCCAAAAGGCAGCAATCAGCTAGAGCTGAAGGGGCAGCCCTCTTCCCTGCGGACACCGTCTCTAGTTTTCCACAGTCCCCACGGACTCTCTCCTAAATAGCAGGGCAGAGCCAGTTCACATATGTCATCCTGCTCGTTTTCTCCTTTATCTACTTATATTGACATAAATGTGCATTCGTACGTACCCGTGCGTATGTACATATGTATGTATGTGTGTGTGTCTGTGTATTTTAACACGCACAGGCTTTCAGTGCTTTATTTTTAGAGAGATGCCTGTACATCTCAGTTTTCTCCAAGGGCTTTAATACCACAATAGTATGAAGCCTGCTTTAGAATTTGGGGATGGGGGCTCCAGCCCTAGGGCTGACCTTGCAGCTATAACTTGAGCCAGACTGTGGCCCGCTCAAAGAATCCTCCTGTGTTCAAGTGCACAAATCATCCTTCCCTTCCTTCCCTCTCAGGTTTACTGTGTCAACAAGCCAGCAGTACCACCCGGGAAAGTAGCAAAAAACAGCCTAATAGTCAGCAGCCCAAATCACACCTTCAGGATTGGCCAAGCAGGGGAAAAAATTCTGTTTTTATTTTTGTTTTGTGTTCCTCCTACATCAGGTGCCTAAACACCTCCCTAAATCAAAAAGGATAATACGCCACAGCATTGGTCCTCTCATTACTCGCCGCACATCCTATGAATGACAGACCATGGAAAGAAATCCCTCCACGTACATTATTTTGCTCAGATGAGCTAAAGATTCTTTGGGAAGCTCAGAGTAACAGGTGTGACTTCTATTCCTCTGTTCTCTTTCCTAGAGGCAGTATAAGGGATCAGAGGTCTTATTTGGAGCCTTCTACCCTCATTCAGTTTTCCTTCCTCCTCTTCCCATCCTCACACTAACCCCAATAAACAATGTGCACAGGACGATAATGATCTTTTCTTGAAGGAGGAAAAGGGCATATTTAATGTCACCCTCTCAGCAGTCTACCTGGAACCATGCATTTTAATTTTAACTCAAGTTACAGGAACACAGTACTGCGTTCTTCTAACTATGCATTTTTCTCAGGGGCCTTTCCAGCAAGGAAATTCCTCCACTTAACCGCCCCTCCCTCTTTCTTCAACTTGTACCCCTTTCCCCACCCTGTCTACTCCAGAAAAGGTCTCTTGAAAGAAAATACATAAATCTTCACCTTATCTGAGTGGAATGTTTGCACAAAGAATCACAGAGATTTCTTTGATTGGTTACACAAGTTAATTTTCCATTTACATTATAGAGCAACAATTTATTCTACAATAAAACTAGCCAACCCTAAGAGTCCACTTCAGTCGACACCTTGGCAGGGGGCCAAGATTCC